>NW_027511157.1:0-27815 GCF_048772815.1 Callospermophilus lateralis | reverse complement strand
AGCCCTACCTAGAGACTGCCTAAATACACTTTCATTGGAAAGGTGTGCCAAGCGTCCAAAAGTACTGGTTTTCTGAAATTTCGGCAAACATTTTTTCACCCAATCTTGATGATTCTCTGTGGTACTGATCAGTTCACTACGTCCACTTGGCTGCCCAATTTTCACTCTTCTAGGTTGAAGCCGTTCGTTTCCAGTAAGAGTTTGAATTTTTAGGTATCACTCTGTTTTCTCCTATATAGATAGATGTGTTGGGAACTCTAAATGAAACACGGTTTGTGCTAGCTCTTTGAAAATTGACAAAATAAAGTAGTTCTCAGTTCTGTCTCTAAGGTTTGTTTCCTCTTGAAGCACCCCTAAGAAGAGACTGCCTAAAGACATTTTCATTCGAAAGTTGTGCCAAGCGTCCAAAAGTACTGGTTTTCTGAAATCTCGGCAAACATTTTTTCACCCAATCTTGATGATTCTCTGTGGTAGTGATCAGTGCACTAAGTCCCACTTGGCTGCCCAATTTTCACACTTCTACGTTGAAGCATTCGTTTCCATTAAGAGTTTGAATTTTTAGATTTCCCTCTGTTATCTCCTATATAGATAGATGTGTTGGGAACTCTAAATGAAACACGGTTTGTGCTAGCTCTATGAAAAATGACAAAATAAAGTAGTTTTAGGTTCTGTCTCTATGGTTTGTTGCCTCTTGAAGCAGCCCTATCTGGAGACTGCCTAAATACACTTTCATTGGAAAGGTGTGCCAAGCGTCCAAAAGTACTGGTTTTCTGAAATCTCGGCAAACATTTTTTCACCCAATCTTGATGATTCTCTGTGGTAGTGATCAGTTCACTAAGTCAACTTGGCTGCCCAATTTTCACTCTTCTAGGTTGAAGCGTTCGTTTCCAGTAAGAGTTTGAATTTTTAGGTTTCACTCTGTTTTCTCCTATATAGATAGATGTGTTTGGAACTCTAAATAAAACACGGTTTGTGCTAGATCTTTGAAAATTGACAAAATAAAGTAGTTTTAGGTTCTGTCTCTATGGTTTGTTTCCTCTTGAAGCAGCCCTACCTAGAGACTGCCTAAATACACTTTCATTGGAAAGGTGTGCCAAGCGTCCAAAAGTACTGGTTTTCTGAAATCTCGGCAAACATTTTTTTCACCCAATCTTGATGATTCTCTGTAGTAATGATCAGTTCACTAAGTCCACTTGGCTGCCCAATTTTCACTCTTCTAGGTTGAAGCGTTCGTTTCCAGTAAGAGTTTGAATTTTTAGGTATCACTCTGTTTTCTCCTATATAGATAGATGTGTTGGGAACTCTAAATGAAACACGGTTTGTGCTAGCTCTTTGAAATTTGACAAAATAAAGTAGTTCTAAGTTCTGTCTCTAAGGTTTGTTTCCTCTTGAAGCAGCCCTTAGCAGAGACTGCCTAAAGACATTTTCATTGGAAAGGTGTGCCAAGCGTCCAAAAGTACTGGTTTTCTTAAATCTCGCAAACATTTTTTCACCCAATCTGGATGATTCTCTGTGGTAGTGATCAGTTCACTAAGTCCACTTGGCTGCCCAATTTTCACTCTTCTATTTTGAAGCGTTCGTTTCCAGTAAGAGTTTGAATTTTTAGGTTTCACTCTGTTTTCTCATATATAGATAGATTTGTTGGGAACTCTAAATGAAACACGGTTTGTGCTTGGTCTTTGAAAATTGACAAAATAAAGTAGTTTTAGGTTCTGTCTCTATGGTTTGTTTCCTCTTGAAGCAACCCTACCTAGAGACTGCCTAAATACACTTTCATTTGAAAGGTGTGCCAAGCGTCCAAAAGTACTGGTTTTCTGAAATCTCGGCAAACATTTTTTCACCCAATCTTGATGATTCTCTGTGGTAGTGATCAGTTCACTAAGCCCACTTGGCTGCCCAATTTTCACTCTTCTAGGTTGAAGCGTTCGTTTCCAGAAGGAGTTTGAATTTTTAGGTTTCACTCCATTTTCTCCTATATAGATAGATGTGTTGGGAACTCTAAATGAAACACGGTTTGTGCTAGATCTTTGAAAATTGACAAAATAAAGTAGTTTTAGGTTCTGTGTCTATGGTTTGTTTCCTCTTGAAGCAGCCCTAACTAGAGACTGCCTAAATAAACTTTCATTGGAAAGGTGTGCCAAGCGTCCAAAAGTACTGGTTTTCAGAAATCTCGGCAAACTTTATTTCACCCAATCTTGATGATTCTCTGTGGTAATGACCAGTTCACTAAGTCCACTTGGCTGCCCAATTTTCACTCTTCTAAGTTGAAGCGTTCGTTTCCAGTAAGAGTTTGAATTTTCAGGTTTCACTCTGTTTTCTCCTATATAGTTAGATGTGTTGGGAACTCTAAATGAAACACGGTAGGTGCTAGCTTTTTGAAAATTGAAAAAAAAAAGTAGTTCTAAGTTCTGTCTCTATGGTTTGTTTCCTCTTGAAGGAGCCCTAGGCCAAGACTGCCTAAAGACATTTTCATTGGAAAGGTGTGCCAAGCGTCCAAAAGTACTGGTTTTCTTTAATCTCGGCAAACATTTTTTCACCCAATCTGGATGATTCTCTGTGGTAGTGATCAGTTCACTAAGTCCACTTGGCTGCCCAATTTTCACACTCTAGGTTGAAGCGTTCGTTTCCAGTAAGAGTTTGAATTTTTAGGTTTTACTCTGTTTTCTCCTATATAGATAGATGTGTTGGGAACTCTAAATGAAACACGGTTTGTGCTTGATCTTTGAAAATTGACAAAATAAAGTAGTTTTAGGTTCTGTCTCTATGGTTTGTTTCCTCTTGAAGCAGTCCTACCTAGAGACTGCCTAAATACACTTTCATTGGAAAGGTGTGCCAAGCGTCCAAAAGTAATTCTATTCTGAAATCTCGGCAAAAATTTTTTCACCCAATCTTGATGATTCTCTGTGGTAGTGATCAGTTCACTAAGCCCACTTGGCTGCCCAATTTTCACTCTTCTAGGTTAAAACGTTCGTTTCCAGAAAGAGTTTGAATTTTTAGGTTTCACTCCGTTTTCTCCTATATAGATAGATGTGTTGGGAACTCTAAATGAAACACGGTTTGTGCTAGATCTTTGAAAATTGACAAAATAAAGTAGTTTTAGGTTCTGTGTCTATGGTTTGTTTCCTCTTGAAGCAGCCCTAACTAGAGACTGCCTAAATAAACTTTCATTGGAAAGGTGTGCCAAGCGTCCAAAAGTACTGGTTTTCTGAAATCTCGGGAAATATTTTTTCACCCAATCTTGATGATTCTCTGTGGTAATGACCAGTTCACTAAGTCCACTTGGCTGCCCAATTTTCACTCTTCTAGGTTGAAGCGTTCGTTTCCAGTAAGAGTTTGAATTTTTAGGTATCACTCTGTTTTCTCCTATATAGATAGATGTGTTGGGAACTCTAAATGAAACACGGTTTGTGCTAGCTCTTTGAAAATTGACAAAATAAAGTAGTTCTAAGTTCTGTCTCTAAGGTTTGTTTCCTCTTGAAGCACCCCTAAGCAGAGACTGCCTAAAGACATTTTCATTGGAAAGGTGTGCCAAGCGTCCAAAAGTACTGGTTTTCTGAAATCTCGGCAAACATTTTTTTCACCCAATCTTGATGATTCTCTGTGGTAGTGATCAGTGCACTAAGTCCACTTGGCTGCCCAATTTTCACTCTTCTAGGTTGAAGCATTCGTTTCCAGAAAGAGTTTGAATTTTTAGGTTTCACTCTGTTTTCTCCTATATAGATACATGTGTTGGGAACTCTAAATGAAACACGGTTTGTGCTAGCTCTTTGAAAATTGACAAAATAAAGTAGTTTTAGGTTCTGTCTCTATGGTTTGTTGCTTCTTGAAGCAGCCCTATCTGGAGACTGCCTAAATACACTTTCATTGGAAAGGTGTGCCAAGCGTCCAAAAGTACTGGTTTTCTGAAATCTCGGCAAACATTTTTTCACCCAATCTTGATGATTCTCTGTGGTAGTGATCAGTTCACTAAGTTAACTTGGCTGCCCAATTTTCACTCTTCTAGGTTGAAGCGTTCGTTTCCAGTAAGAGTTTGAATTTTTAGGTTTCACTCTGTTTTCTCCTATATAGATAGATGTGTTGGGAACTCTAAATGAAACACGGTTTGTGCTAGCTCTTTGAAAATTGACAAAATAAAGTAGTTCTCAGTTCTGTCTCTAAGGTTTGTTTCCTCTTGAAGCACCCCTAAGCAGAGACTGCCTAAAGACATTTTCATTGGAAAGGTGTGCCAAGCGTCCAAAAGTACTGGTTTTCTGAAATCTCGGCAAACCTTTTTTCACCCAATCTTTATGATTCTCTGTGGTAGTAATCAGTGCACTAAGTCCACTTGGCTGCCCAATTTTCACTCTTCTAGGTTGAAGCGTTCGTTTCCAGTAAGAGTTTGAAATATTAGGTTTCACTCTGTTTTCTCCTATATAGATAGATGTGTTTGGAAATCTAAATGAAACACGGTTTGTGCTAGATCTTTGAAAATTGACAAAATAAAGTAGTTTTAGGTTCTGTGTCTATGGTTTGTTTCCTCTTGAAGCAGCCCTAACTAGAGACTGCCTAAATAAACTTTCATTGGAAAGGTGTGCCAAGCGTCCAAAAGTACTGGTTTTCTGAAATCTCGGCAAACATTTTTTCACCCAATCTTGATGATTCTCTGTGGTAATGACCAATTCACTAAGTCCACTTGGCTGCCCAATTTTCACTCTTCTAGGTTGAAGCGTTCGTTTCCAGTAAGAGTTTGAATTTTTAGGTTTTACTCTGTTTTCTCCTATATAGATAGATGTGTTGGGAACTCTAAATGAAATACGGTTTGTGCTAGCTCTTTGAAAATTGACAAAATAAAGCAGTTCTAAGTTCTGTCTCTAAGGTTTGTTTCCTCTTGAAGCAGGGCTAAGCAGAGACTGCCTAAAGACATTTTCATTGGAAAGGTGTGCCAAGAGTCCAAAAGTACTGGTTTTCTGAAATCTCGGCAAACCTTTTTTCAACCAATCTTGATGATTCTCTGTGGTAGTGATCAGTTCACTAAGTCAACTTGGCTGCCCAATTTTCACTCTTCTAGGTTGAAGCGTTCGTTTCCAGTAAGAGTTTGAAATATTAGGTTTCACTCTGTTTTCTCCTATATAGATAGAATTGTTTGGAACTCTAAATGAAACACGGTTTGTGCTAGCTCTTTGAAATTTGTCAAAATAAAGTAGTTTTAGGTTCTGTCTCTATGGTTTGTTTCCTCTTGAAGTAGCCCTACCTAGAGACTCCCTAAATACACTTTCATTGGCAAGGTGTGCCAAGCGTCCAAATGTACTGGTTTTCTGAAATCTCGGCAAACATTTTTTCACCCAATCTTGATGATTCTCTGTGGTACTGATCAGTTCACTACGTCCACTTGGCTGCCCAATTGTCACTCTTCTAGTTTGAAGCGTTCGTTTCCAGTAAGAGTTTGAATTTTTAGGTATCACTCTGTTTTCTCCTATATAGATAGATGTGTTGGGAACTCTAAATGAAACACGGTTTGTGCTAGCTCTTTGAAAATTGACAAAATAAAGTAGTTCTAAGTTCTGTCTCTAAGTTTTGTTTCCTCTTGAAGCAGCCCTAAGCAGAGACTGCCTAAAGACATTTTCATTGGAAAGGTGTGCCAAGCGTCCAAAAGTACTGGTTTTCTGAAATCTCGGCAAACCTTTTTTCCCCCAATCTTGATGATTCTCTGTGGTAGTGATCAGTGCACTAAGTCCACTTGGCTGCCCAATTTTCACTCTTCTAGGTTGAAGCATTCGTTTCCAGTAAGAGTTTGAATTTTTAGGTTTCACTCTGTTATCTCCTATATAGATAGATGTGTTGGGAACTCTAAATGAAACACGGTTTGTGCTAGCTTTTTGAAAATTGACAAAATAAAGTAGTTTTAGGTTCTGTCTCTATGGTTTGTTGCCTCTTTAAGCAGCCCTATCTGGAGACTGCCTAAATACACTTTCATTGGAAAGCTGTGCCAAGCGTCCAAAAGTAATGCTTTTCTGAAATCTCGGCAAAAATTTTTTCACCCAATCTTGATGATTCTCTGTGGTAATGATCAGTTCACTAAGTCCACTTGGCTGCCCAATTTTCACTCTCATAAGTTGAAGCGTTCGTTTCCAGTAAGAGTTTGAATTTTTAGGTTTCACTCTGTTTTCTCCTATATAGATAGATGTGTTGGGAACTCTAAATGAAACACGGTTTGTGCTAGCTCTTTGAAAATTGACAAAATAAAGTAGTTCTAAGTTCTGTCTCTAAGGTTTGTTTCCTCTTGAAGCACCCCTAAGCAGAGACTGCCTAAAGACATTTTCATTGGAAAGGTGTGCCAAGCGTCCAAAAGTACTGGTTTTCTGAAATCTCGGCAAACATTTTTTTCACCCAATCTTGATGATTCTCTGTGGTAGTGATCAGTGCACTAAGTCCACTTGGCTGCCCAATTTTCACTCTTCTAGGTTGAAGCATTCGTTTCCAGAAAGAGTTTGAATTTTTAGGTTTCACTCTGTTTTCTCCTATATAGATACATGTGTTGGGAACTCTAAATGAAACACGGTTTGTGCTAGCTCTTTGAAAATTGACAAAATAAAGTAGTTTTAGGTTCTGTCTCTATGGTTTGTTGCTTCTTGAAGCAGCCCTATCTGGAGACTGCCTAAATACACTTTCATTGGAAAGGTGTGCCAAGCGTCCAAAAGTACTGGTTTTCTGAAATCTCGGCAAACATTTTTTCACCCAATCTTGATGATTCTCTGTGGTAGTGATCAGTTCACTAAGTTAACTTGGCTGCCCAATTTTCACTCTTCTAGGTTGAAGCGTTCGTTTCCAGTAAGAGTTTGAATTTTTAGGTTTCACTCTGTTTTCTCCTATATAGATAGATGTGTTGGGAACTCTAAATGAAACACGGTTTGTGCTAGCTCTTTGAAAATTGACAAAATAAAGTAGTTCTCAGTTCTGTCTCTAAGGTTTGTTTCCTCTTGAAGCACCCCTAAGCAGAGACTGCCTAAAGACATTTTCATTGGAAAGGTGTGCCAAGCGTCCAAAAGTACTGGTTTTCTGAAATCTCGGCAAACCTTTTTTCACCCAATCTTTATGATTCTCTGTGGTAGTAATCAGTGCACTAAGTCCACTTGGCTGCCCAATTTTCACTCTTCTAGGTTGAAGCGTTCGTTTCCAGTAAGAGTTTGAAATATTAGGTTTCACTCTGTTTTCTCCTATATAGATAGATGTGTTTGGAAATCTAAATGAAACACGGTTTGTGCTAGATCTTTGAAAATTGACAAAATAAAGTAGTTTTAGGTTCTGTGTCTATGGTTTGTTTCCTCTTGAAGCAGCCCTAACTAGAGACTGCCTAAATAAACTTTCATTGGAAAGGTGTGCCAAGCGTCCAAAAGTACTGGTTTTCTGAAATCTCGGCAAACATTTTTTCACCCAATCTTGATGATTCTCTGTGGTAATGACCAATTCACTAAGTCCACTTGGCTGCCCAATTTTCACTCTTCTAGGTTGAAGCGTTCGTTTCCAGTAAGAGTTTGAATTTTTAGGTTTTACTCTGTTTTCTCCTATATAGATAGATGTGTTGGGAACTCTAAATGAAATACGGTTTGTGCTAGCTCTTTGAAAATTGACAAAATAAAGCAGTTCTAAGTTCTGTCTCTAAGGTTTGTTTCCTCTTGAAGCAGGGCTAAGCAGAGACTGCCTAAAGACATTTTCATTGGAAAGGTGTGCCAAGAGTCCAAAAGTACTGGTTTTCTGAAATCTCGGCAAACCTTTTTTCAACCAATCTTGATGATTCTCTGTGGTAGTGATCAGTTCACTAAGTCAACTTGGCTGCCCAATTTTCACTCTTCTAGGTTGAAGCGTTCGTTTCCAGTAAGAGTTTGAAATATTAGGTTTCACTCTGTTTTCTCCTATATAGATAGAATTGTTTGGAACTCTAAATGAAACACGGTTTGTGCTAGCTCTTTGAAATTTGTCAAAATAAAGTAGTTTTAGGTTCTGTCTCTATGGTTTGTTTCCTCTTGAAGTAGCCCTACCTAGAGACTCCCTAAATACACTTTCATTGGCAAGGTGTGCCAAGCGTCCAAATGTACTGGTTTTCTGAAATCTCGGCAAACATTTTTTCACCCAATCTTGATGATTCTCTGTGGTACTGATCAGTTCACTACGTCCACTTGGCTGCCCAATTGTCACTCTTCTAGTTTGAAGCGTTCGTTTCCAGTAAGAGTTTGAATTTTTAGGTATCACTCTGTTTTCTCCTATATAGATAGATGTGTTGGGAACTCTAAATGAAACACGGTTTGTGCTAGCTCTTTGAAAATTGACAAAATAAAGTAGTTCTAAGTTCTGTCTCTAAGTTTTGTTTCCTCTTGAAGCAGCCCTAAGCAGAGACTGCCTAAAGACATTTTCATTGGAAAGGTGTGCCAAGCGTCCAAAAGTACTGGTTTTCTGAAATCTCGGCAAACCTTTTTTCCCCCAATCTTGATGATTCTCTGTGGTAGTGATCAGTGCACTAAGTCCACTTGGCTGCCCAATTTTCACTCTTCTAGGTTGAAGCATTCGTTTCCAGTAAGAGTTTGAATTTTTAGGTTTCACTCTGTTATCTCCTATATAGATAGATGTGTTGGGAACTCTAAATGAAACACGGTTTGTGCTAGCTTTTTGAAAATTGACAAAATAAAGTAGTTTTAGGTTCTGTCTCTATGGTTTGTTGCCTCTTTAAGCAGCCCTATCTGGAGACTGCCTAAATACACTTTCATTGGAAAGCTGTGCCAAGCGTCCAAAAGTAATGCTTTTCTGAAATCTCGGCAAAAATTTTTTCACCCAATCTTGATGATTCTCTGTGGTAATGATCAGTTCACTAAGTCCACTTGGCTGCCCAATTTTCACTCTCATAAGTTGAAGCGTTCGTTTCCAGTAAGAGTTTGAATTTTTAGGTTTCACTCTGTTTTCTCCTATATAGATAGATGTGTTTGGAACTCTAAATGAAACACGGTTTGTGCTAGCTCTTTGAAATTTGACAAAATAAAGTAGTTTTAGGTTCTGTCTCTATGGTTTGTTTCCTCTTGAAGCAGCCCTACCTAGAGACTGCCTACATACACTTTCATTGGAAAGGTGTGCCAAGCGTCCAAAAGTACTGGTTTTCTGAAATCTCGGCAAACATTTTTTCACCCAATCTTGATGATTCTCTGTGGTAGTGATCAGTTCATTAAGTCAACTAGCTGCCCAATTTTCACTCTTCTAGGTTGAAGCGTTCGTTTCCAGTAAGAGTTTGAATTTTTAGGTTCCACTCTGTTTTTTCCTATATAGATAGATGTGTTGGGAACTCTAAATGAAACACGGTTTGAGCTAGCTCTTTGAAAATTGAAAAAAAAAGTAGTTCTAAGTTCTGTCTCTATGGTTTGTTTCCTCTTTAAGCAGCCCTAGGCAGAGACTGCCTAAGGACATTTTCATTAAAAAGGTGTGCCAAGCGTCCAAAAGTACTGGTTTTCTGAATTCGCGGCAAACATTTTTTCACCCAATGTTGATGATTCTCTGTGGTAATGACCAGTTCACTAAGACCACTTGGCTGCCCAATTTTCACTCTTCTAGGTTGAAGCGTTCGTTTCCAGTAAGAGTTTGAATTTTTAGGTTTTACTCTGTTTTCTCCTATATAGATAGTTGTGTTGGGAAGTCTAAATGAAACACGGTTTGTGCTAACTCTTTGAAATTTGTCAAAATAAAGTAGTTCTAAGTTCTGTCTCTAAGGTTTGTTTCCTCTTGAAGCAGCCCTAAGCAGAGACTGCCTAAAGACATTTTCATTGGAAAGGTGTGCCAAGCGTCCAAAAGTACTGGTTTTCTGAATTCTCGGCAAACCTTTTTTCAACCAATATTGATGAGACATTGTGGTAATGATCAGTTCACTAAGCCCACTTGGCTGCCCAATTTTCACTCTTCTAGGTTGAAGCGTTCGTTTCCAGTAAGAGTTTGAATTTTTAGGTATCACTCTGTTTTCTCCTTTATAGATAGATGTGTTGGGAACTCTAAATGAAACACGGTTTGTGCTAGGTCTTTGAAAATTGAGAAAACAAAGTAGTTCTAAGTTCTGTCTCTAAGGTTTGTTTCCTGTTGAAGCAGACCTAAGCAAAGACTGCCTAAAGACATTTTCATTGGAAAGGTGTGCCAAGCGTCCAAAAGTACTGGTTTTCTGAAATCTCGGCAAACCTTTTTTCACCCAATCTTGATGACACATTGTGGTAATGATCAGTTCACTAAGCCCACTTGTCTGCCCAATTTTCACTCTTCTAGGTTGAAGCGTTCGTTTCCAGTAAGAGTTTGAATTTTTAGGTTTCACTCTGTTTTCTCCTATATAGATAGATGTGTTTGGAACTCTAAATGAAACACGGTTTGTGCTAGCTCTTTGAAAATTGACAAAATAAAGTAGTTTTAGATTCTGTCTTTAAGGTTTGTTTCCTCTTGAAGCAGCCCTAACTGGAGACTGCCTACATACACTTTCATTGGAAAGGTGTCCCAAGCGTCCAAAAGTACTGGTTTTCTGAAATCTCGGCAAACATTTTTTCACTCAATCTTGATCTCTGTGGTAATGACCAGTTCACTAAGTCCACTTGGCTGCCCAATTTTCACTCTTCTAGGTTGAAGCGTTCGTTTCCAGTAAGAGTTTGAATTTTTAGGTTTCACTCTGTTTTCTCCTATATAGATAGATGTGTTGGGAACTCTAAATGAAACACGGTTTGAGCTAGCTCTTTGAAAATTGAAAAAAAAATAGGTCTAAGTTCTGTCTCTATGGTTTGTTTCCTCTTGAAGCAGCCCTAGGCAGAGACTGCCTAAAGACATTTTCATTGGAAAGGTGTGCCAAGCGTCCAAAAGTACTGGTTTTCTGAAATCTCGGCAAACATTTTTTCACCCAATCTGGATGATTCTCTGTGGTAGTGATCAGTTCACTAAGTCCACTTGGCTGCCCAATTTTCACTCTTCTAGGTTGAAGCGTTCTTTTCCAGTAAGAGTTTGAATTTTTAGGTATCACTCTGTTTTCTCCTTTATAGATAGATGTGTCGGGAACTCTAAATGAAACACGGTTTGTGCTAGATCTTTGAAAATTGACAAAATAAAGTAGTTCTAAGTTCTGTCTCTAAGGTTTGTTTCCTCTTGAAGCTGCCCTAAAAAGAGACTGCCTAAAGACATTTTCATTGGAAAGGTGTGCCAAGCGTCCAAAAGTACTGGTTTTCTGAAATCTCGGCAAAACTTTTTTCACCCAATCTTAATGAGACATTGTGGTAATGATCAGTTCACTAAGCCCACTTGGCTGCCCAATTTTCACACTCTAGGTTGAAACGTTCGTTTCCAGTAAGAGTTTGAATTTTTAGGTTTCACTCTGTTTTCTCCTATATAGATAGATGTGTTGGGAAATCTAAATTAAACACGGTTTGTGCTAGCTCTTTGAAATTTGACAAAATAAAGTAGTTTTAGGTTCTGTCTCTATGGGTTGTTTCCTCTTGAAGGAGCCCTAACTAGAGACTCCCTAAATACACTTTTATTTGAAAGGTGTGACAAGCGTCCAAAAGTACTGGTTTTCTGAAATCTCGGCAAACATTTTTTCACCCAATCCTGATGAGACATTGTGGTAATGATCAGTTCACTAAGCCCACTTGGCTGCCCAATTTTCACACTCTAGGTTGAAGCGTTCGTTTCCAGTAAGAGTTTGAATTTTTAGGTTTCACTCTGTTTTCTCCTATATCGATAGATGTGTTTGGAACTCTAAATGAAACACGGTTTGTGCTAGCTCTTTGATAATTGACAAAATAAAGTAGTTTTAGGTTCTGTCCCTATGGTTTGTTTCCTCTTGAAGCAGCCCTCACTAGAGACTGCCTAAATACACTTTCATTGGACAGGTGTGCCAAGTGTCCAAAAGTACTGGTTTTCTGAAATCTCGGCAAACATTTTTTCACCCAATCTGGATGATTCTCTGTGGTAGTGATCAGTTCACTAAGTCCACTGGACTGCCCAATTTTCACTCTTCTAGGTTGAAGCGTTCGTTTCCAGTAAGAGTTTGAATTTTTAGGTTTCACTCTGTTTTCTCCTATATAGATAGATATGTTGGGAACTCCAAATGAAACACGGTTTGAGCTATCTCTTTGAAAATTGAAAAAAAAAGTAGCTCTAATTTCTGTCTCTATGGTTTGTTTATTCTTGTAGCAGCCCTAGGTAGAGACTGCCTAAAGACATTTTCATTGGAAAGGTGTGCCAAGCGTAAAAAAGTACTGGTTTTCTTAAATCTCGGCAAACATTTTTTCACCCAATCTGGATGATTCTCTGTGGTAGTGATCAGTTCACTATGTCCACTTGGCTGCCCAATTTTCACTCTTCTAGGTTGAAGCGTTCGTTTCCAGTAAGAGTTTGAATTTTTAGGTTTCACTCTGTTTTCTCCTGTATAGATAGATTTGTTGGGAACTCTAAATGAAACACGGTTTGTGCTAGCTCTTTGATAATTGACAAAATAAAGTAGTTTTAGGTTCTGTCTCTATGGTTTGTTTCCTCTTGAAGCAGCCCTAACTGGAGACTGCCTAAATACACTTTCATTGGAAAGGTGTGCCAAGCGTCCAAAAGTACTGGTTTTCTGAAATCTCGGCAAACATTTTTTCACCCAATCTTGATGATTCTCTGTGGTAATGACCAGTTCACTCAGTCCACTTGGCTGCCCAATATTCACTCTTCTAGGTTCAAGCGTTCGTTTCCAGTAAGAGTTTGAATTTTTAGGATTTACTCTGTTTTCTCCTATATAGATAGATGTGTTGGGAACTCTAAATGAAACACGGTTTGTGCTAGCTCTTTGAAAATTGACAAAATAAAGTAGTTCTAAGTTCTGTCTCTAAGGTTTGTTTCCTCTTGAAGCAGCCCTAAGCAGAGACTGCCTAAAGACATTTTCATTGGAAAGGTGTGCCAAGCGTCCAAAAGTACTGGTTTTCTGAAATCTCGGCAAACCTTTTTTCACCCAAACTTGATGAGACATTGTGGTAATGATCAGTTCACTAAGCCCACTTGGCTGCCCAATTTCCACACTCTAGGTTGAAGCGTTCGTTTCCAGTAAGAGTTTGAATTTTTAGGTTTCACTCTGTTTTCTCCTATATAGATAGATGTGTTGGGAACTCTAAATGAAAAACGGTTTGTGCTAGCTCTTTGAAAATTGACAAAATAAAGTAGTTTTAGTTTCTGTCTCTATGGTTTGTCTCCTCTTGAAGCAGCCCTACCTAGAGACTGCCTAAATACACTTTCATTGGAAAGGTGTGCCAAGCGTCCAAACGTACTGGTTTTCTGAAATCTCGGCAAACATTTTTTCACCCAATCTTGATGATTCTCTGTGGTATTGATCAGTTCACTCAGTCCACTTGGCTGCACATTTTCACCCTTCTAGGTTGAAGCGTTCGTTTCCAGTATGAGTTTGAATTTTTAGGTATCACTCTGTTTTCTCCTATATAGATAGATGTGTTGGGAACTCTAAATGAAACGCGGTTTGTGCTAGCTCTTTGAAAATTGACAAAATAAAGTAGTTCTAAGTTCTGTCTCTAAGGTTTGTTTCCTCTTGAAGCAGCCCTAAGCAGAGACTGCCTAAAGACATTTTCATTGGAAAGGTGTGCCAAGCGTCCAAAAGTACTGGTTTTCTGAAATCTCGGCAAACCTTTTTTCACCCAATCTTGATGAGACATTGTGGTAATGATCAGTTCACTAAGCCCACTTGGCTGCCCAATTTTCACACTCTAGGTTGAAGCGTTCGTTTCCAGTAAGAGTTTGAATTTTTAGGTTTCACTCTGTTTTCTCCTATATAGATAGATGTGTTGGGAACTCTAAATGAAACACGGTTTGTGCTAGCTCTTTGAAAGTTGACAAAATAAAGTAGTTCTAAGTTCTGTCTCTATGGTTTGTTTCCTCTTGAAGCAGCCCTACCTAGAGACTGCCTAAATACACTTTCATTGTAAAGGTGTGCCAAGCGTCCAAACGTACTGGTTTTCTTAAATCTTGGCAAACATTTTTTCACCCAATCTTGATGATTCTCTGTGGTAGTGATCAGTTCACTAAGTCCACTTGGCTGCCCAATTTTCACTCTTCTAGGTTGAAGCGTTCGTTTTCAGTAAGAGTTTGAATTTTTAGGTTTCACTCTGTTTTCTTTTATATAGATAGATGTGTTGGGAACTCAAAATGAAACTCGGTTTGTGCTAGATCTTTGAAAATTGACAAAATAAAGTAGTTTTAGGTTCTGTATCTATGGTTTGTTTTCTCTTGAGCAGCCCTAACTAGAGACTGCCTAAATACACTTTCATTGGAAAGGTGTGCCAAGCGTCCAAAAGTACTGGTTTTCTGAAATCTCGGCAAACATTTTTTCACCCAAACTTGATGATTCTCTGTGGTATTGATCAGTTCACTAAGTCCACTTGGCTGCCCAATTTTCACTCTCCTACGTTGAAGCGTTCGTTTACAGTAAGAGTTTGAATTTTTAGGTTTCACTCTGTTTTCTCCTATATAGATAGATGTGTTGGGAACTCCAAATGAAACACGGTTTGAGCTATCTCTTTGAAAATTGAAAAAAAAAGTAGCTCTAATTTCTGTCTCTATGGTTTGTTTCTTCTTGTAGCAGCCCTAGGTAGAGACTGCCTAAAGACATTTTCATTGGAAAGGTGTGCCAAGCGTAAAAAAGTACTGGTTTTCTTAAATCTCGGCAAACATTTTTTCACCCAATCTGGATGATTCTCTGTGGTAGTGATCAGTTCACTATGTCCACTTGGCTGCCCAATTTTCACTCTTCTAGGTTGAAGCGTTCGTTTCCAGTAAGAGTTTGAATTTTTAGGTTTCACTCTGTTTTCTCCTGTATAGATAGATTTGTTGGGAACTCTAAATGAAACACGGTTTGTGCTAGCTCTTTGATAATTGACAAAATAAAGTAGT
Source organism: Callospermophilus lateralis (assembly GCF_048772815.1). Lineage (NCBI taxonomy): Eukaryota > Metazoa > Chordata > Mammalia > Rodentia > Sciuridae > Callospermophilus > Callospermophilus lateralis. The sequence goes on along the minus strand of NW_027511157.1, from coordinate 12,902 downwards.
TTTAGGTTCTGTCTCTATGGTTTGTTTCCTCTTGAAGCAGCCCTAACTGGAGACTGCCTAAATACACTTTCATTGGAAAGGTGTGCCAAGCGTCCAAAAGTACTGGTTTTCTGAAATCTCGGCAAACATTTTTTCACCCAATCTTGATGATTCTCTGTGGTAGTGACCAGTTCACTCAGTCCACTTGGCTGCCCAATATTCACTCTTCTAGGTTCAAGCGTTCGTTTCCAGTAAGAGTTTGAATTTTTAGGATTTACTCTGTTTTCTCCTATATAGATAGATGTGTTGGGAACTCTAAATGAAACACGGTTTGTGCTAGCTCTTTGAAAATTGACAAAATAAAGTAGTTCTAAGTTCTGTCTCTAAGGTTTGTTTCCTCTTGAAGCAGCCCTAAGCAGAGACTGCCTAAAGACATTTTCATTGGAAAGGTGTGCCAAGCGTCCAAAAGTACTGGTTTTCTGAAATCTCGGCAAACCTTTTTTCACCCAAACTTGATGAGACATTGTGGTAATGATCAGTTCACTAAGCCCACTTGGCTGCCCAATTTCCACACTCTAGGTTGAAGCGTTCGTTTCCAGTAAGAGTTTGAATTTTTAGGTTTCACTCTGTTTTCTCCTATATAGATAGATGTGTTGGGAACTCTAAATGAAAAACGGTTTGTGCTAGCTCTTTGAAAATTGACAAAATAAAGTAGTTTTAGTTTCTGTCTCTATGGTTTGTCTCCTCTTGAAGCAGCCCTACCTAGAGACTGCCTAAATACACTTTCATTGGAAAGGTGTGCCAAGCGTCCAAACGTACTGGTTTTCTGAAATCTCGGCAAACATTTTTTCACCCAATCTTGATGATTCTCTGAGGTATTGATCAGTTCACTCAGTCCACTTGGCTGCACATTTTCACCCTTCTAGGTTGAAGCGTTCGTTTCCAGTATGAGTTTGAATTTTTAGGTATCACTCTGTTTTCTCCTATATAGATAGATGTGTTGGGAACTCTAAATGAAACGCGGTTTGTGCTAGCTCTTTGAAAATTGACAAAATAAAGTAGTTCTAAGTTCTGTCTCTAAGGTTTGTTTCCTCTTGAAGCAGCCCTAAGCAGAGACTGCCTAAAGACATTTTCATTGGAAAGGTGTGCCAAGCGTCCAAAAGTACTGGTTTTCTGAAATCTCGGCAAACCTTTTTTCACCCAATCTTGATGAGACATTGTGGTAATGATCAGTTCACTAAGCCCACTTGGCTGCCCAATTTTCACACTCTAGGTTGAAGCGTTCGTTTCCAGTAAGAGTTTGAATTTTTAGGTTTCACTCTGTTTTCTCCTATATAGATAGATGTGTTGGGAACTCTAAATGAAACACGGTTTGTGCTAGCTCTTTGAAAGTTGACAAAATAAAGTAGTTCTAAGTTCTGTCTCTATGGTTTGTTTCCTCTTGAAGCAGCCCTACCTAGAGACTGCCTAAATACACTTTCATTGTAAAGGTGTGCCAAGCGTCCAAACGTACTGGTTTTCTTAAATCTTGGCAAACATTTTTTCACCCAATCTTGATGATTCTCTGTGGTAGTGATCAGTTCACTAAGTCCACTTGGCTGCCCAATTTTCACTCTTCTAGGTTGAAGCGTTCGTTTTCAGTAAGAGTTTGAATTTTTAGGTTTCACTCTGTTTTCTTTTATATAGATAGATGTGTTGGGAACTCAAAATGAAACTCGGTTTGTGCTAGATCTTTGAAAATTGACAAAATAAAGTAGTTTTAGGTTCTGTATCTATGGTTTGTTTTCTCTTGAGCAGCCCTAACTAGAGACTGCCTAAATACACTTTCATTGGAAAGGTGTGCCAAGCGTCCAAAAGTACTGGTTTTCTGAAATCTCGGCAAACATTTTTTCACCCAATCTTGATGATTCTCTGTGGTATTGATCAGTTCACTAAGTCCACTTGGCTGCCCAATTTTCACTCTCCTACGTTGAAGCGTTCGTTTACAGTAAGAGTTTGAATTTTTAGGTTTCACTCTGTTTTCTCCTATATAGATAGATGTGTTGGGAACTCCAAATGAAACACGGTTTGAGCTATCTCTTTGAAAATTGAAAAAAAAAGTAGCTCTAATTTCTGTCTCTATGGTTTGTTTCTTCTTGTAGCAGCCCTAGGTAGAGACTGCCTAAAGACATTTTCATTGGAAAGGTGTGCCAAGCGTAAAAAAGTACTGGTTTTCTTAAATCTCGGCATTTTTTCACCCAATCTGGATGATTCTCTGTGGTAGTGATCAGTTCACTATGTCCACTTGGCTGCCCAATTTTCACTCTTCTAGGTTGACGCGTTCGTTTCCAGTAAGAGTTTGAATTTTTAGGTTTCACTCTGTTTTCTCCTATATAGATAGATGTGTTTGGAACTCTAAAGGAAACACGGTTTGTGCTAGCTCTTTGAAATTTGACAAAATAAAGTAGTTTTAGTTTCTGTCTCTATGGTTTGTCTCCTCTTGAAGCAGCCCTACCTAGAGACTGCCTAAATACACTTTCATTGGAAAGGTGTGCCAAGCGTCCAAACGTACTGGTTTTCTTAAATCTCGGCAAACATTTTTTCACCCAATCTTGATGATTCTCTGTGGTAGTGATCAGTTCACTAAGTCCACTTGGCTGCCCAATTTTCACTCTTCTATGTTGAAGCGTTCGTTTCCAGTAAGAGTTTGAATTTTTAGGTATCACTCTGTTTTCTCCTATATAGATAGATGTGTTGGGAACTCTAAATGAAACACGGTTTGTGCTAGCTCTTTGATAATTGACAAAATAAAGTAGTTTTAGGTTCAGTCTCTATGTTTTGTTTCCTCTTGAAGCAGCCCTAACTAGAGACTGCCTAAATACACTTTCATTGGACAGGTGTGCCAAGCGTCCAAAAGTACTGGTTTTCTGAAATCTCGGCAAACATATTTTCACCCAATCTTGATGATTCTCTGTGGTATTGATCAGTTCACTAAGTCCACTTGGCTGTACATTTTCACCCTTCTAGGTTGAAGTGTTCGTTTCCAGTAAGAGTTTCAATTTTTAGGTATCACTCTGTTTTCTCCTATATAGATAGATGTGTTGGGAACTCTAAATGAAACACGGTTTGTGCTAGGTATTTGAAAATTGAGAAAATAAAGTAGTTCTAAGTTCTGTCTCTAAGATTTGTTTCCTCTTGAAGCAGCCCTAAGGAAAGACTGCCTAAAGACATTTTCATTGGAAAGGTGTGCCAAGCGTCCAAAAGTACTGGTTTTCTGAAATCTCGGCAAACCTTTTTTCACCCAATCTTGATGAGACATTGTGGTAATGATCAGTTCACTAAGCCCACTTGGCTGCCCAATTTTCACTCTTCTAGGTTGAAGCGTTCGTTTCCAGTAAGAGTTTGAATTTTTAGGTTTTACTCTGTTTTCTCCTATACAGATAGATGTGTTGGGTACTCTAAATGAAACACGGTTTGTGCTAGCTCTTTGATAATTGACAAAATAAAGTTGTTTTAGGTTCTGTCTCTATGGTGTGTTTCCTCTTGAAGCAGCCCTACCTAGAGCCTTCCTAAATACACTTTCATTGGAAAAGTGTGCCAAGCGTCCAAACGTACTGGTTTTCTTAAATCTCGGCAAATATTTTTTCACCCAATCTTGATGATTCTCTGTGGTATAGATCAGTTCACTAAGTCCACTTGGCGGCCCAATTTTCACTCTTCTAGGTTGAAGCGTTCGTTTCCAGTAAGAGTTTGAATTTTTAGGTTTCTCTCTGTTTTCTCCTATATAGATAGATGTGTTGGGAACTCTAAATGAAAAACGGTTTGTGCTAGCTCTTTGAAATTTGACAAAATAAAGTAGTTTTAGGTTCTGTCTCTATGGTTTTTTTCCTCTTGAAGCAGCCCTACCTAGAGACTGCCTAAATACACTTTCATTGGAAAGGTGTGCCAAGCTTCCAAACGTACTGGTTTTTTTAAATCTCGGCAAACATTTTTTCACCCAATCTTGATGATTCTCTGTGGTAATGATCAGTTCACTAAGTCCACTTGGCTGCCCAATTTTCACTCTTCTAGGTTGAAGCGTTCGTTTCCAATAAGAGTTTGAATTTTTAGGTTTCACTCTGTTTTCTCCTATACAGATAGATGCGTTTGGAACTCTAAATGAAACATGGTTTGTGCTAGCTCTTTGAAAATTGACAAAATAAAGTAGTTTTAGGTTCTGTCTCTGTGGTTTGTTTCCTCGTGAAGCAGCCCTAACTAGAGACTGCCTAAATACACATTCATTGGAAAGGTGTGCCAAGCGTCCAAAAGTACTGGTTTTCTTAAATCTCGGCAAACGTTTTTTCACCCAATCTTGATGATTCTCTGTGGTAATGATCAGTTCACTAAGTCCACTTGGCTGCCCAATTGTCACTATTCTAGGTTGAAGCGTTCGTTTCCAGTAAGAGTTTGAATTTTTAGGTTTCACTCTGTTTTCTCCTATATAGATAGATGTGTTGGGAACTCTAAATGAAACACGGTTTGTGCTAGCTCTTTGAAAATTGACAAAATAAAGTAGATCTAAGTTCTGTCTCTAAGGTTTGTTTCCTCTTGAAGCAGCCATAAGAAGAGACTGCCTAAAGACATATTCTTTGCAAAGGTGTGCCAAGCGTCCAAAAGTACTGGTTTTCTGAAATCTCGGCAAACATTTTTTCACCCCATCTTGATGATTCTCTGTGGTAATGACCAGTTCACTAAGTCCACTTGGCTGCCCAAATTTCACTCTTCTAGGTTGAAGCGTTCATTTCCAGTAAGAGTTTGAATTTTTAGGTTTCACTCTGTTTTCTCCTATATAGATAGATGTATTGGTAACTCTAAATGAAACACGGTTTGTGCTAGCTCTTTGAAAATTGACAAAATAAAGTAGTTCTAAGTTCTGTCTCTAAGGTTTGTTTAGTCTTGAAGTAGCCCTAAGCAGAGACTGCCTAAAGACATTTTTATTGGAAAGGTGTGCCAAGCGTCCAAAAGTACTGGTTTTCTGAAATCTCGGCAAACCTTTTTTCACACAATCTTGATGAGACATTGTGGTAATGATCAGTTTACTAAGCCCACCTGGCTGCCCAATTTTCACTCTTCTAGGTTGAAGGGTTCGTTTCCAGTAAGAGTCTGAATTTATATGGTTTCACTCTGTTTTCTCCTATATAGATAGATGTGTTGGGAACTCTAAATGAAACACGGTAGGTGCTAGCTTTTTGAAAATTGAAAAAAAAAGTTGTTCTAAGTTCTGTCTCTATGGTTTGTTTCCTCTTGAAGCAGCCCTAGGCAGAGACAGCCTAAAGACATTTTCATTGGAAAGGTGTGCCAAGCGTCCAAAAGTAATGGTTTTCTGACATCTCGGCAAACATTTTTTCACCCAATCTGGATGATTCTCTGTGTTAGTGATCAGTTCACTAAGGCCACTTGGCTGCCCAATTTTCACTCTTCTAGGTTGAAGCGTTCGTTTCCAGTAAGAGTTTGAATTTTTAGGTTTCACTCTGTTTTCTCCTATATAGATAGATGTGTTTGGAACTCTAAATGAAACACGGATTGTGCTAGCTCTTTGAAATTTGAAAAAATAAAGTAGTTTTAGGTTCTGTCTCTGTGGTTTGTTTCTTCTTGAAGCAGCCCTACCTAGAGACTGCCTAAATACACTTTCATTGGAAAGGTGTGCCAAGCGTCCAAAAGTACTGGATTTCTTAAATCTCAACAAACATTTTTTCACCCAATCTTGATGATTCTCTGTGGTAGTGATCAGTTCACTAAGTCCACTTGGCTGCCCAATATCACTCTTCTAGGTTGAAGCGTTCGTTTCCAGTAAGAGTTTGAATTTTTAGGTATCACTCTGTTTTCTCCTATATAGATAGATGTGTTGGGAACTCTAAATGAAACACGGTTTGTGCTAGCTCTTTGAAAATTGACAAAATAAAGTAGTTCTAAGTTCTGTCTCTATGGTTTGTTTCCTCTTTAAGCAGCCCTAACCAGAGACTGCCTAACGACATTTTCACTGGAAAGGTGTGCCAAGCGTAAAAAAGTACTGGTTTTCTTAAATCTCGGCAAACATATTTTCACCCAATCTTGATGAGACATTGTGGTAATGATCAGTTCACTAAGCCCACTTGGCTGCCCAATTTTCACTCTTCTCGGTTGAAGAGTTCGTTTCCAGTAAGAGTTTGGATTTTTAGGTTTCACTCTGTTTTCTCCTATATAGATAGATGTGTTGGGAACTCTAAATGAAACACGGTTTGTGCTAGCTCTTTGATAATTGACAAAATAAAGTAGTTTTAGGTTCTGTCTCTATGGTTTGTTTCCTCTTGAAGCAGCCCTAACTGGAGACTGCCTAAATACACTTTCATTGGAAAGGTGTGCCAAGCGTCCAAAAGTACTGTTTTTCTGAAATCTCGGCAAACATTTTTTCACCCAATCTTGATGATTCTCTGTGGTAGTGATCAGTTCACTAAGTCCACTTGGCTGCCCAATTTTCACTCTTCTAGGTTGAAGCGTTCGTTTCCAGAAAGAGTTTGAATTTTTAGGTTTCACTCTGTTTTCTCCTTTATAGATAGATGTGTTGGGAACTCTAAATGAAACACGGTTTGTGCTAGATCTTTGAAAAGTGAAAAAAAAGTAGTTCTAAGTTCTGTCTCTATGGTTTGTTTCCTCTTGAAGCAGCCCTGGGCAGAGACTGCCTAAAGACATTTTCATTGGAAAGGTGTGCCAAGCGTCCAAAAGTACTGGTTTTCTTAAATCTCGGCACACATTTTTTCACAAAAATCTGGATGATTCTCTGTGATAGTGATCAGTTCACTAAGTCCACTTGGCTGCCCAATTTTCACTCTTCTAGGTTGAAGCGTTCGTTTCCAGTAAGAGTTTGAATTTTTAGGTTTCACTCTGTTTTCTCCTAAATAGATAGATGTGTTTGGAACTCTAAATGAAACACGGTTTGTGCTAGCTCTTTGAAATTTCACAAAATAAAGTAGTTTTAGGTTCTGTCTCTATGGTTTGTTTCCTCTTGAAGCAGCCCTACCTAGAGACTGCCTAAATACACTTTCATTGGAAAGGTGTGCCAAGCGTCCAAACGTACTGGTTTTCTTAAATCTCGGCAAACATTTTTTCACCCAATCTTGATGATTCTCTGTGGTATTGATCAGTTCACTAAGTCCACTTGGCTGCCCAATTTTCACTCTCCTACGTTGAAGCGTTCGTTTACAGTAAGAGTTTGAATTTTTAGGTTTCACTCTGTTTTCTCCTATATAGATAGATGTGTTGGGAACTCCAAATGAAACACGGTTTGAGCTATCTCTTTGAAAATTGAAAAAAAAAGTAGCTCTAAGTTCTGTCTCTATGGTTTGTTTCTTCTTGAAGCAGCCCTAGGTAGAGACTGCCAAAAGATATTTTCATTGGAAAGGTGTGCCAAGCGTCCAAAAGTACTGGTTTTCTGAAATCTCGGCAAACATTTTTTCACCCAATCTGGATGATTCTCTGTGGTAGTGATCAGTTCACTATGTCCACTTGGGTGCCCAATTTTCACTCTTCTAGGTTGAAGCGTTCGTTTCCAGTAAGAGTTTGAATTTTTAGGTTTCACTCTGTTTTCTCCTATATAGATAGATGTGTTTGGAACTCTAAAGGAAACACGGTTTGTGCTAGCTCTTTGAAATTTGACAAAATAAAGTAGTTTTAGTTTCTGTCTCTATGGTTTGTGTCCTCTTGAAGCAACCCTACCTAGAGACTGCCTAAATACACTTTCATTGGAAAGGTGTGCCAAGCGTCCAAACGTACTGGTTTTCTGAAATCTCGGCAAACATGTTTTCACCCAATCTTGATGATTCTCTGTGGTAGTGATCAGTTCACTAAGTCCACTTGGCTGCCCAATATCACTCTTCTACGTTGAAGCGTTCGTTTCCAGTAAGAGTTTGAATTTTTAGGTATCACTCTGTTTTCTCCTATATAGATAGATGTGTTGGGAACTCTAAATGAAACACGGTTTGTGCTAGCTCTTTGAAAATTGACAAAATAAAGTAGTTCTAAGTTCTGTCTCTATGGTTTGTTTCCTCTTTAAGCAGCCCTAACCAGAGACTGCCTAAAGACATTTTCATTGGAAAGGTGTGCCAAGCGTAAAAAAGTACTGGTTTTCTTAAATCTCGGCAAACATATTTTCACCCAATCTTGATGAGACATTGTGGTAATGATCAGTTCACTAAGCCCACTTGGCTGCCCAATTTTCACTCTTCTCGGTTGAAGAGTTCGTTTCCAGTAAGAGTTTGGATTTTTAGGTTTCACTCTGTTTTCTCCTATATAGATAGATGTGTTGGGAACTCTAAATGAAACACGGTTTGTGCTAGCTCTTTGATAATTTACAAAATAAAGTAGTTTTAGGTTCTGTCTCTATGGTTTGTTTCCTCTTGAAGCAGCCCTAACTGGAGACTGCCTAAATACACTTTCATTGGAAAGGTGTGCCAAGCGTCCAAAAGTACTGTTTTTCTGAAATCTCGGCAAACATTTTTTCACCCAATCTTGATGATTCTCTGTGGTAGTGATCAGTTCACTAAGCCCTCTTGGCTGCCCAATTTTCACTCTTCTAGGTTGAAGCGTTCGTTTCCAGAAAGAGTTTGAATTTTTAGGTTTCACTCTGTTTTCTCCTTTATAGATAGATGTGTTGGGAACTCTAAATGAAACACGGTTTGTGCTAGATCTTTGAAAATTGACAAAATAAAGTAGTTTTAGGTTCTGTCTCTATGGTTTGTTTCCTCTTGAAGCAGCCCTAACTAGAGAATGCCTAAATACACTTTCATTGGAAAGGTGTGCCAAGCGTCCAAAAGTACTGGTTTTCTGAAATCTCGGCAAACATTTTTTCACCCAATGTTGATGATTCTCTGTGGTAATGACCAGTTCACTAAGTCCACTTGGCTGCCCAATTTTAACTATTCTAGGTTGAAGCGTTCGTTTCCAGTAAGAGTTTGAAATTTTAGATTTCACTCTGTTTTCTCCTATATAGATAGATGTGTTGGGAACTCTAAATGAAACACGGTTTGTGCTAGCTCTTTGAAATTTGACAAAATAAAGTAGTTTTAGGTTCTGTCTCTATGGTTTGTTTCCTCTTGAAGCAGCCCTACCTAGAGACTGCCTAAATACACTTTCATTGGAAAGGTGTGCCAAGCGTCCAAACGTACTGGTTTTCTTAAATCTCGGAAAACATTTTTTCACCCAATCTTGATGAGACATTGTGGTAATGATCAGTTCACTAAGCCCACCTGGCTGCCCAATTTTCACTCTTCTAGGTTGAAGCGTTCGTTTCCAGTAAGAGTCTGAATTTTTAGGTTTCACTCTGTTTTCTACTATATAGTTAGATGTGTTGGGAACTCTAAATGAAACACGGTAGGTGCTAGATTTTTGAAAAGTGAAAAAAAAGTAGTTCTAAGTTCTGTCTCTATGGTTTGTTTCCTCTTGAAGCAGCCCTGGGCAGAGACTGCCTAAAGACATTTTCATTGGAAAGGTGTGCCAAGCGTCCAAAAGTACTGGTTTTCTTAAATCTCGGCACACATTTTTTCACAAAAATCTGGATGATTCTCTGTGATAGTGATCAGTTCACTAAGTCCACTTGGCTGCCCAATTTTCACTCTTCTAGGTTGAAGCGTTCGTTTCCAGTAAGAGTTTGAATTTTTAGGTTTCACTCTGTTTTCTCCTAAATAGATAGATGTGTTTGGAACTCTAAATGAAACACGGTTTGTGCTAGCTCTTTGAAATTTCACAAAATAAAGTAGTTTTAGGTTCTGTCTCTATGGTTTGTTTCCTCTTGAAGCAGCCCTACCTAGAGACTGCCTAAATACACTTTCATTGGAAAGGTGTGCCAAGCGTCCAAACGTACTGGTTTTCTTAAATCTCGGCAAACATTTTTTCACCCAATCTTGATGATTCTCTGTGGTATTGATCAGTTCACTAAGTCCACTTGGCTGCCCAATTTTCACTCTCCTACGTTGAAGCGTTCGTTTACAGTAAGAGTTTGAATTTTTAGGTTTCACTCTGTTTTCTCCTATATAGATAGATGTGTTGGGAACTCCAAATGAAACACGGTTTGAGCTATCTCTTTGAAAATTGAAAAAAAAAGTAGCTCTAAGTTCTGTCTCTATGGTTTGTTTCTTCTTGAAGCAGCCCTAGGTAGAGACTGCCAAAAGATATTTTCATTGGAAAGGTGTGCCAAGCGTCCAAAAGTACTGGTTTTCTGAAATCTCGGCAAACATTTTTTCACCCAATCTGGATGATTCTCTGTGGTAGTGATCAGTTCACTATGTCCACTTGGGTGCCCAATTTTCACTCTTCTAGGTTGAAGCGTTCGTTTCCAGTAAGAGTTTGAATTTTTAGGTTTCACTCTGTTTTCTCCTATATAGATAGATGTGTTTGGAACTCTAAAGGAAACACGGTTTGTGCTAGCTCTTTGAAATTTGACAAAATAAAGTAGTTTTAGTTTCTGTCTCTATGGTTTGTGTCCTCTTGAAGCAACCCTACCTAGAGACTGCCTAAATACACTTTCATTGGAAAGGTGTGCCAAGCGTCCAAACGTACTGGTTTTCTGAAATCTCGGCAAACATGTTTTCACCCAATCTTGATGATTCTCTGTGGTAGTGATCAGTTCACTAAGTCCACTTGGCTGCCCAATATCACTCTTCTAGGTTGAAGCGTTCGTTTCCAGTAAGAGTTTGAATTTTTAGGTATCACTCTGTTTTCTCCTATATAGATAGATGTGTTGGGAACTCTAAATGAAACACGGTTTGTGCTAGCTCTTTGAAAATTGACAAAATAAAGTAGTTCTAAGTTCTGTCTCTATGGTTTGTTTCCTCTTTAAGCAGCCCTAACCAGAGACTGCCTAAAGACATTTTCATTGGAAAGGTGTGCCAAGCGTAAAAAAGTACTGGTTTTCTTAAATCTCGGCAAACATATTTTCACCCAATCTTGATGAGACATTGTGGTAATGATCAGTTCACTAAGCCCACTTGGCTGCCCAATTTTCACTCTTCTCGGTTGAAGAGTTCGTTTCCAGTAAGAGTTTGGATTTTTAGGTTTCACTCTGTTTTCTCCTATATAGATAGATGTGTTGGGAACTCTAAATGAAACACGGTTTGTGCTAGCTCTTTGATAATTGACAAAATAAAGTAGTTTTAGGTTCTGTCTCTATGGTTTGTTTCCTCTTGAAGCAGCCCTAACTGGAGACTGCCTAAATACACTTTCATTGGAAAGGTGTGCCAAGCGTCCAAAAGTACTGTTTTTCTGAAATGTCGGCAAACATTTTTTCACCCAATCTTGATGATTCTCTGTGGTAGTGATCAGTTCACTAAGCCCTCTTGGCTGCCCAATTTTCACTCTTCTAGGTTGAAGCGTTCGTTTCCAGAAAGAGTTTGAATTTTTAGGTTTCACTCTGTTTTCTCCTTTATAGATAGATGTGTTGGGAACTCTAAATGAAACACGGTTTGTGCTAGATCTTTGAAAATTGACAAAATAAAGTAGTTTTAGGTTCTGTCTCTATGGTTTGTTTCCTCTTGAAGCAGCCCTAACTAGAGAATGCCTAAATACACTTTCATTGGAAAGGTGTGCCAAGCGTCCAAAAGTACTGGTTTTCTGAAATCTCGGCAAACATTTTTTCACCCAATGTTGATGATTCTCTGTGGTAATGACCAGTTCACTAAGTCCACTTGGCTGCCCAATTTTAACTATTCTAGGTTGAAGCGTTCGTTTCCAGTAAGAGTTTGAAATTTTAGATTTCACTCTGTTTTCTCCTATATAGATAGATGTGTTGGGAACTCTAAATGAAACACGGTTTGTGCTAGCTCTTTGAAATTTGACAAAATAAAGTAGTTTTAGGTTCTGTCTCTATGGTTTGTTTCCTCTTGAAGCAGCCCTACCTAGAGACTGCCTAAATACACTTTCATTGGAAAGGTGTGCCAAGCGTCCAAACGTACTGGTTTTCTTAAATCTCGGAAAACATTTTTTCACCCAATCTTGATGAGACATTGTGGTAATGATCAGTTCACTAAGCCCACCTGGCTGCCCAATTTTCACTCTTCTAGGTTGAAGCGTTCGTTTCCAGTAAGAGTCTGAATTTTTAGGTTTCACTCTGTTTTCTACTATATAGTTAGATGTGTTGGGAACTCTAAATGAAACACGGTAGGTGCTAGATTTTTGAAAAGTGAAAAAAAAGTAGTTCTAAGTTCTGTCTCTATGGTTTGTTTCCTCTTGAAGCAGCCCTGGGCAGAGACTGCCTAAAGACATTTTCATTGGAAAGGTGTGCCAAGCGTCCAAAAGTACTGGTTTTCTTAAATCTCGGCACACATTTTTTCACAAAAATCTGGATGATTCTCTGTGATAGTGATCAGTTCACTAAGTCCACTTGGCTGCCCAATTTTCACTCTTCTAGGTTGAAGCGTTCGTTTCCAGTAAGAGTTTGAATTTTTAGGTTTCACTCTGTTTTCTCCTAAATAGATAGATGTGTTTGGAACTCTAAATGAAACACGGTTTGTGCTAGCTCTTTGAAATTTCACAAAATAAAGTAGTTTTAGGTTCTGTCTCTATGGTTTGTTTCCTCTTGAAGCAGCCCTACCTAGAGACTGCCTAAATACACTTTCATTGGAAAGGTGTGCCAAGCGTCCAAACGTACTGGTTTTCTTAAATCTCGGCAAACATTTTTTCACCCAATCTTGATGATTCTCTGTGGTATTGATCAGTTCACTAAGTCCACTTGGCTGCCCAATTTTCACTCTCCTACGTTGAAGCGTTCGTTTACAGTAAGAGTTTGAATTTTTAGGTTTCACTCTGTTTTCTCCTATATAGATAGATGTGTTGGGAACTCCAAATGAAACACGGTTTGAGCTATCTCTTTGAAAATTGAAAAAAAAAGTAGCTCTAAGTTCTGTCTCTATGGTTTGTTTCTTCTTGAAGCAGCCCTA
>NW_027511156.1:0-27821 GCF_048772815.1 Callospermophilus lateralis | reverse complement strand
CTTGGGAGGGCTCCTGGGACACTAGCATTGCTGGGGCACTGCGGCCTTTGGTGTGAGCGCCCCTCGCCCATCAGCGCCCAGTGTCCTGAGGGTCCTGCGGGCAGGCAAGCGCCTGTGTTGCGGGGGTTGTGGTGGGGGTGGGGGTGGGGGTGGGGGCCCAGGAGGCTTCCCTGTGGTCCTCCGGGGCCTGCGGGTGAGCGCCCCTCGCCCGCGGGTCCTCGGTGCGCCAGGGCCTCCCGGGTGAGCCCCCAGGAGCCCCAAGGACCAGTGAGCTCTGGGGCCCGCGGGTGAGCGCCCCTCGCCCGCAGGTCCCCAGGGTCCCCCGCGTCCTGAGGCTGAGCGCCCCCCCCCCGGCTCAGTCCCCTCTGGGCCCTGTGGGTGAGCGCCCCTCGCCCAGCAGTGCTCAGGGGGTCTCCTCCGGGGCCTGCGGGGGGTGGTGCCCCTCCCTCCCCACTGCTCAGTCTGCCCTGGGCCCGGTGGGTGAGCGCCCCTCGCCCTCCAGGGCCCAGTCTCCGCTGAACCCCAATGCCCCCTGGTGGCCTGGGGAGCGAACTGTGTGGGTGGTGGGGTCTCTCCCTCCCAGGCTGGGACACCCTCTTGGGCCTGAGGGGTGAAGCTTCCCTCTCAAGGCCACCTGGGAAGCCTGGAGAGCACCGTGGATACTTGCTCTCGGCCCACACTCTGCTCCGCCTTTGCTGTGGCCCTTCAGGCAGGCTTGTCCACAACACCTGGGAGCCCAAGACCACTCAACTCACTGTTTGGGCATCTCAACTCCAAGGGCACGCAGCCCCAAGGACCGGGATCCATCCCGCCTGACACGCCATTTTCTGGCCTTTCTGCCTCCCGGGGCTGTGCTCCTGTGCTCGCCTGGCATGCGCCCGGGATGGCGGAGGTCCCTGGGACCAGTGGATGCAGGGCCAGTTTCCCAGGGTGTGAGCATCTCCACCTCCACCGGGACCCGGGACAGCAGGCACGCGCCACCAGGAGCTCTCTTGGCCCCAGGGAAGAACCCTGTGGGACCTCTGGATCAGGAGCAAGGCCCTCCTCCTCTGCAGGATGGTGGGACATTTGGCAAAGGACTTCTCCCCTCCATCTTGGAGGAACTGCGGAGACCAGTGAAAGGGCACCACTGTCCCACCCTGGCCCAGGTAAGGGGGGACAGGACACGACACGGGGCCGAGGGATCCTCTGCCAAAGGTGCCCGGACTCTGAGCCCTGTGGGCGAGCGCCCCTCTCCCACCTGAGCTCATTCTCCAGGGTTCCTGCGGGGGAGCACCCTCAGCCCCCCAGCGCTCAGGCTGCTCTGGGTCCTGTGGGGTGAGCGCCCCTCACCCGGCAGTGCTCAGGCAGCCCTGAGTGGGTGGCGGGGAGCAGCCCTGGCCCGCGGGGGCTCAGGCTTCCCTAGTTGCTGGGGGTGAGCGCCCCTCCCTGAGGCAGTGCTGGGCCTGGCCTGGTGGCTGTGGGGGAGCGCCCCCAGGCGACCTCAGGTCCCCAGTGTGCTCTGGGCCCTGCTGGTGAGCGCCCCTCGCCCTGCAGTGCTCAGTGTGCTCTTGGGGGTGCTGCGGGTGCGAGGTCCCCACCCCGGTCCCAGCCCTGTTCCCTCTCCCCAAGACCCTGCTTGGGGAGGGCTCCTGGGACACTAGCATTGCTGGGGCACTGCGGCCTTTGGGTGAGCGCCCCTCGCCCATCAGCGCCCAGTGTCCTGAGGGTCCTGCGGGCAGGCAAGCGCCTGTGTTGCGGGGGTTGTGGTGGGGGTGGGGGTGGGGGTGGGGGCCCAGGAGGCTTCCCTGTGGTCCTCCGGGGCCTGCGGGTGAGCGCCCCTCGCCCGCGGGTCCTCGGTGCGCCAGGGCCTCCCGGGTGAGCCCCCCAGGAGCCCCAAGGACCAGTGAGCTCTGGGGCCCGCGGGTGAGCGCCCTCGCCCGCAGGTCCCCAGGGTCCCCCGCGTCCTGAGGCTGAGCGCCCCCCCCCCCGGCTCAGTCCCCTCTGGGCCCTGTGGGTGAGCGCCCCTCGCCCAGCAGTGCTCAGGGGGTCTCCTCCGGGGCCTGCGGGGGGTGGTGCCCCTCCCTCCCCACTGCTCAGTCTGCCCTGGGCCCGGTGGGTGAGCGCCCCTCGCCCTCCAGGGCCCAGTCTCCGCTGAACCCCAATGCCCCCTGGTGCCTGGGGAGCGAACTGTGTGGGTGGTGGGGTCTCTCCCTCCCAGGCTGGGACACCCTCTTGGGCCTGAGGGGTGAAGCTTCCCTCTCAAGGCCACCTGGGAAGCCTGGAGAGCACCGTGGATACTTGCTCTGGGCCCACACTCTGCTCCGCCTTTGCTGTGGCCCTTCCGGCAGGCTTGTCCACAACACCTGGGAGCCCAAGACCACTCAACTCACTGTTGGGCATCTCAACTCCAAGGGCACGCAGCCCCAAGGACCGGGATCCATCCCGCCTGACACGCCATTTTCTGGCCTTTCTGCCTCCCGGGGCTGTGCTCCTGTGCTCGCCTGGCATGCGCCCGGGATGGCGGAGGTCCCTGGGACCAGTGGATGCAGGGCCAGTTTCCCAGGGTGTGAGCATCTCCACCTCCACCGGGACCCGGGACAGCAGGCACGCGCCACCAGGAGCTCTCTTGGCCCCAGGGAAGAACCCTGTGGGACCTCTGGATCAGGAGCAAGGCCCTCCTCCTCTGCAGGATGGTGGGACATTTGGCAAAGGACTTCTCCCCTCCATCTTGGAGGAACTGCGGAGACCAGTGAAAGGGCACCACTGTCCCACCCTGGCCCAGGTAAGGGGGGACAGGACACGACACGGGGCCGAGGGATCCTCTGCCAAAGGTGCCCGGACTCTGAGCCCTGTGGGCGAGCGCCCCTCTCCCACCTGAGCTCATTCTCCAGGGTTCCTGCGGGGGAGCACCCTCAGCCCCCCAGCGCTCAGGCTGCTCTGGGTCCTGTGGGTGAGCGCCCCTCACCCGGCAGTGCTCAGGCAGCCCTGAGTGGGTGGCGGGGAGCAGCCCTGGCCCGCGGGGGCTCAGGCTGCCCTAGTTGCTGGGGGTGAGCGCCCCTCCCTGAGGCAGTGCTGGGCCTGGCCTGGTGGCTGTGGGGGAGCGCCCCCAGGCGACCTCAGGTCCCCAGTGTGCTCTGGGCCCTGCTGGTGAGCGCCCCTCGCCCTGCAGTGCTCAGTGTGCTCTTGGGGGTGCTGCGGGTGCGAGGTCCCCACCCCCGGTCCCAGCCCTGTTCCCTCTCCCCAAGACCCTGCTTGGGGAGGGCTCCTGGGACACTAGCATTGCTGGGGCACTGCGGCCTTTGGGTGAGCGCCCCTCGCCCATCAGCGCCCAGTGTCCTGAGGGTCCTGCGGGCAGGCAAGCGCCTGTGTTGCGGGGGTTGTGGTGGGGGTGGGGGTGGGGGTGGGGGCCCAGGAGGCTTCCCTGTGGTCCTCCGGGGCCTGCGGGTGAGCGCCCCTCGCCCGCGGGTCCTCGGTGCGCCAGGGCCTCCCGGGTGAGCCCCCCAGGAGCCCCAAGGACCAGTGAGCTCTGGGGCCCGCGGGTGAGCGCCCCTCGCCCGCAGGTCCCCAGGGTCCCCCGCGTCCTGAGGCTGAGCGCCCCCCCCCCCCGGCTCAGTCCCCTCTGGGCCCTGTGGGTGAGCGCCCCTCGCCCAGCAGTGCTCAGGGGGTCTCCTCCGGGGCCTGCGGGGGGTGGTGCCCCTCCCTCCCCACTGCTCAGTCTGCCCTGGGCCCGGTGGGTGAGCGCCCCTCGCCCTCCAGGGCCCAGTCTCCGCTGAACCCCAATGCCCCCTGGTGCCTGGGGAGCGAACTGTGTGGGTGGTGGGGTCTCTCCCTCCCAGGCTGGGACACCCTCTTGGGCCTGAGGGGTGAAGCGTCCCTGTCAAGGCCACCTGGGAAGCCTGGAGAGCACCTTGGATACATGCTCTGGGCCCACACTCTGCTCCGCCTTTGCTGTGGCCCTTCCGGCAGGCTTGTCCACAACACCTGGGAGCCCAAGACCACTCAACTCACTGTTTGGGCATCTCAACTCCAAGGGCACGCAGCCCCAAGGACCGGGATCCATCCCGCCTGACACGCCATTTTCTGGCCTTTCTGCCTCCCGGGGCTGTGCTCCTGTGCTCGCCTGGCATGCGCCCGGGATGGCGGAGGTCCCTGGGACCAGTGGATGCAGGGCCAGTTTCCCAGGGTGTGAGCATCTCCACCTCCACCGGGACCCGGGACAGCAGGCACGCGCCACCAGGAGCTCTCTTGGCCCCAGGGAAGAACCCTGTGGGACCTCTGGATCAGGAGCAAGGCCCTCCTCCTCTGCAGGATGGTGGGACATTTGGCAAAGGACTTCTCCCCTCCATCTTGGAGGAACTGCGGAGACCAGTGAAAGGGCACCACTGTCCCACCCTGGCCCAGGTAAGGGGGGACAGGACACGACACGGGGCCGAGGGATCCTCTGCCAAAGGTGCCCGGACTCTGAGCCCTGTGGGCGAGCGCCCCTCTCCCACCTGAGCTCATTCTCCAGGGTTCCTGCGGGGGAGCACCCTCAGCCCCCCAGCGCTCAGGCTGCTCTGGGTCCTGTGGGTGAGCGCCCCTCACCCGGCAGTGCTCAGGCAGCCCTGAGTGGGTGGCGGGGAGCAGCCCTGGCCCGCGGGGGCTCAGGCTTCCCTAGTTGCTGGGGGAGAGCGCCCCTCCCTGAGGCAGTGCTGGGCCTGGCCTGGTGGCTGTGGGGGAGCGCCCCCAGGCGACCTCAGGTCCCCAGTGTGCTCTGGGCCCTGCTGGTGAGCGCCCCTCGCCCTGCAGTGCTCAGTGTGCTCTTGGGGGTGCTGCGGGTGCGAGGTCCCCACCCCCGGTCCCAGCCCTGTTCCCTCTCCCCAAGACCCTGCTTGGGGAGGGCTCCTGGGACACTAGCATTGCTGGGGCACTGCGGCCTTTGGGTGAGCGCCCCTCGCCCATCAGCGCCCAGTGTCCTGAGGGTCCTGCGGGCAGGCAAGCGCCTGTGTTGCGGGGGTTGTGGTGGGGGTGGGGGTGGGGGTGGGGGCCCAGGAGGCTTCCCTGTGGTCCTCCGGGGCCTGCGGGTGAGCGCCCCTCGCCCGCGGGTCCTCGGTGCGCCAGGGCCTCCCGGGTGAGCCCCCCAGGAGCCCCAAGGACCAGTGAGCTCTGGGGCCCGCGGGTGAGCGCCCCTCGCCCGCAGGTCCCCAGGGTCCCCCGCGTCCTGAGGCTGAGCGCCCCCCCCCCCCGGCTCAGTCCCCTCTGGGCCCTGTGGGTGAGCGCCCCTCGCCCAGCAGTGCTCAGGGGGTCTCCTCCGGGGCCTGCGGGGGGTGGTGCCCCTCCCTCCCCACTGCTCAGTCTGCCCTGGGCCCGGTGGGTGAGCGCCCCTCGCCCTCCAGGGCCCAGTCTCCGCTGAACCCCAATGCCCCCTGGTGCCTGGGGAGCGAACTGTGTGGGTGGTGGGGTCTCTCCCTCCCAGGCTGGGACACCCTCTTGGGCCTGAGGGGTGAAGCTTCCCTCTCAAGGCCACCTGGGAAGCCTGGAGAGCACCGTGGATACTTGCTCTGGGCCCACACTCTGCTCCGCCTTTGCTGTGGCCCTTCAGGCAGGCTTGTCCACAACACCTGGGAGCCCAAGACCACTCAACTCACTGTTTGGGCATCTCAACTCCAAGGGCACGCAGCCCCAAGGACCGGGATCCATCCCGCCTGACACGCCATTTTCTGGCCTTTCTGCCTCCCGGGGCTGTGCTCCTGTCCTCGCCTGGCATGCGCCCGGGATGGCGGAGGTCCCTGGGACCAGTGGATGCAGGGCCAGTTTCCCAGGGTGTGAGCATCTCCACCTCCACCGGGACCCGGGACAGCAGGCACGCGCCACCAGGAGCTCTCTTGGCCCCAGGGAAGAACCCTGTGGGACCTCTGGATCAGGAGCAAGGCCCTCCTCCTCTGCAGGATGGTGGGACATTTGGAAAAAGACTTCTCCCCTCCATCTTGGAGGAACTGCGGAGACCAGTGAAAGGGCACCACTGTCCCACCCTGGCCCAGGTAAGTGGGGACAGGACACGACACGGGGCCGAGGGATCCTCTGCCAAAGGTGCCCGGACTCTGAGCCCTGTGGGCGAGCGCCCCTCTCCCACCTGAGCTCATTCTCCAGGGTTCCTGCGGGGGAGCACCCTCAGCCCCCCAGCGCTCAGGCTGCTCTGGGTCCTGTGGGTGAGCGCCCCTCACCCGGCAGTGCTCAGGCAGCCCTGAGTGGGTGGCGGGGAGCAGCCCTGGCCCGCGGGGGCTCAGGCTTCCCTAGTTGCTGGGGGAGAGCGCCCCTCCCTGAGGCAGTGCTGGGCCTGGCCTGGTGGCTGTGGGGGAGCGCCCCCAGGCGACCTCAGGTCCCCAGTGTGCTCTGGGCCCTGCTGGTGAGCGCCCCTCGCCCTGCAGTGCTCAGTGTGCTCTTGGGGGTGCTGCGGGTGCGAGGTCCCCACCCCCGGTCCCAGCCCTGTTCCCTCTCCCCAAGACCCTGCTTGGGGAGGGCTCCTGGGACACTAGCATTGCTGGGGCACTGCGGCCTTTGGGTGAGCGCCCCTCGCCCATCAGCGCCCAGTGTCCTGAGGGTCCTGCGGGCAGGCAAGCGCCTGTGTTGCGGGGGTTGTGGTGGGGGTGGGGGTGGGGGTGGGGGCCCAGGAGGCTTCCCTGTGGTCCTCCGGGGCCTGCGGGTGAGCGCCCCTCGCCCGCGGGTCCTCGGTGCGCCAGGGCCTCCCGGGTGAGCCCCCCAGGAGCCCCAAGGACCAGTGAGCTCTGGGGCCCACGGGTGAGCGCCCCTCGCCCGCAGGTCCCCAGGGTCCCCCGCGTCCTGAGGCTGAGCGCCCCCCCCCCGGCTCAGTCCCCTCTGGGCCCTGTGGGTGAGCGCCCCTCGCCCAGCAGTGCTCAGGGGGTCTCCTCCGGGGCCTGCGGGGGGTGGTGCCCCTCCCTCCCCACTGCTCAGTCTGCCCTGGGCCCGGTGGGTGAGCGCCCCTCGCCCTCCAGGGCCCAGTCTCCGCTGAACCCCAATGCCCCCTGGTGCCTGGGGAGCGAACTGTGTGGGTGGTGGGGTCTCTCCCTC
Organism: Callospermophilus lateralis; assembly: GCF_048772815.1. NCBI lineage: Eukaryota > Metazoa > Chordata > Mammalia > Rodentia > Sciuridae > Callospermophilus > Callospermophilus lateralis. The sequence continues at coordinate 20,771 of NW_027511156.1, read as the reverse complement.
CCAGGTTGGGACACCCTCTTGGGCCTGAGGGGTGAAGCTTCCCTCTCAAGGCCACCTGGGAAGCCTGGAGAGCACCGTGGATACTTGCTCTGGGCCCACACTCTGCTCCGCCTTTGCTGTGGCCCTTCCGGCAGGCTTGTCCACAACACCTGGGAGCCCAAGACCACTCAACTCACTGTTTGGGCATCTCAACACCAAGGGCACGCAGCCCCAAGGACCGGGATCCATCCCGCCTGACACGCCATTTTCTGGCCTTTCTGCCTCCCGGGGCTGTGCTCCTGTGCTCGCCTGGCATGTGCCCGGGATGGCGGAGGTCCCTGGGACCAGTGGATGCAGGGCCAGTTTCCCAGAGTGTGAGCATCTCCACCTCCACCGGGACCCGGGACAGCAGGCACGCGCCACCAGGAGCTCTCTTGGCCCCAGGGAAGAACCCTGTGGGACCTCTGGATCAGGAGCAAGGCCCTCCTCCTGTGCAGGATGGTGGGACATTTGGCAAAGGACTTCTCCCCTCCATCTTGGAGGAACTGCGGAGACCAGTGAAAGGGCACCACTGTCCCACCCTGGCCCAGGTAAGGGGGGACAGGACACGACACGGGGCCGAGGGATCCTCTGCCAAAGGTGCCCGGACTCTGAGCCCTGTGGGCGAGCGCCCCTCTCCCACCTGAGCTCATTCTCCAGGGTTCCTGCGGGGGAGCACCCTCAGCCCCCCAGCGCTCAGGCTGCTCTGGGTCCTGTGGGTGAGCGCCCCTCACCCGGCAGTGCTCAGGCAGCCCTGAGTGGGTGGCGGGGAGCAGCCCTGGCCCGCGGGGGCTCAGGCTTCCCTAGTTGCTGGGGGAGAGCGCCCCTCCCTGAGGCAGTGCTGGGCCTGGCCTGGTGGCTGTGGGGGAGCGCCCCCAGGCGACCTCAGGTCCCCAGTGTGCTCTGGGCCCTGCTGGTGAGCGCCCCTCGCCCTGCAGTGCTCAGTGTGCTCTTGGGGGTGCTGCGGGTGCGAGGTCCCCACCCCCGGTCCCAGCCCTGTTCCCTCTCCCCAAGACCCTGCTTGGGGAGGGCTCCTGGGACACTAGCATTGCTGGGGCACTGCGGCCTTTGGGTGAGCGCCCCTCGCCCATCAGCGCCCAGTGTCCTGAGGGTCCTGCGGGCAGGCAAGCGCCTGTGTTGCGGGGGTTGTGGTGGGGGTGGGGGTGGGGGTGGGGGCCCAGGAGGCTTCCCTGTGGTCCTCCGGGGCCTGCGGGTGAGCGCCCCTCGCCCGCGGGTCCTCGGTGCGCCAGGGCCTCCCGGGTGAGCCCCCCAGGAGCCCCAAGGACCAGTGAGCTCTGGGGCCCGCGGGTGAGCGCCCCTCGCCCGCAGGTCCCCAGGGTCCCCCGCGTCCTGAGGCTGAGCGCCCCCCCCCCCCGGCTCAGTCCCCTCTGGGCCCTGTGGGTGAGCGCCCCTCGCCCAGCAGTGCTCAGGGGGTCTCCTCCGGGGCCTGCGGGGGGTGGTGCCCCTCCCTCCCCACTGCTCAGTCTGCCCTGGGCCCGGTGGGTGAGCGCCCCTCGCCCTCCAGGGCCCAGTCTCCGCTGAACCCCAATGCCCCCTGGTGCCTGGGGAGCGAACTGTGTGGGTGGTGGGGTCTCTCCCTCCCAGGCTGGGACACCCTCTTGGGCCTGAGGGGTGAAGCTTCCCTCTCAAGGCCACCTGGGAAGCCTGGAGAGCACCGTGGATACTTGCTCTGGGCCCACACTCTGCTCCGCCTTTGCTGTGGCCCTTCCGGCAGGCTTGTCCACAACACCTGGGAGCCCAAGACCACTCAACTCACTGTTTGGGCATCTCAACTCCAAGGGCACGCAGCCCCAAGGACCGGGATCCATCCCGCCTGACACGCCATTTTCTGGCCTTTCTGCCTCCCGGGGCTGTGCTCCTATGCTCGCCTGGCATGCGCCCGGGATGGCGGAGGTCCCTGGGACCAGTGGATGCAGGGCCAGTTTCCCAGGGTGTGAGCATCTCCACCTCCACCGGGACCCGGGACAGCAGGCACGCGCCACCAGGAGCTCTCTTGGCCCCAGGGAAGAACCCTGTGGGACCTCTGGATCAGGAGCAAGGCCCTCCTCCTCTGCAGGATGGTGGGACATTTGGCAAAGGACTTCTCCCCTCCATCTTGGAGGAACTGCGGAGACCAGTGAAAGGGCACCACTGTCCCACCCTGGCCCAGGTAAGGGGGGACAGGACACGACACGGGGCCGAGGGATCCTCTGCCAAAGGTGCCCGGACTCTGAGCCCTGTGGGCGAGCGCCCCTCTCCCACCTGAGCTCATTCTCCAGGGTTCCTGCTGGGGAGCACCCTCAGCCCCCCAGCGCTCAGGCTGCTCTGGGTCCTGTGGGTGAGCGCCCCTCACCCGGCAGTGCTCAGGCAGCCCTGAGTGGGTGGCGGGGAGCAGCCCTGGCCCGCGGGGGCTCAGGCTGCCCTAGTTGCTGGGGGTGAGCGCCCCTCCCTGAGGCAGTGCTGGGCCTGGCCTGGTGGCTGTGGGGGAGCGCCCCCAGGCGACCTCAGGTCCCCAGTGTGCTCTGGGCCCTGCTGGTGAGCGCCCCTCGCCCTGCAGTGCTCAGTGTGCTCTTGGGGGTGCTGCGGGTGCGAGGTCCCCACCCCTGGTCCCAGCCCTGTTCCCTCTCCCCAAGACCCTGCTTGGGGAGGGCTCCTGGGACACTAGCATTGCTGGGGCACTGCGGCCTTTGGGTGAGCGCCCCTCGCCCATCAGCGCCCAGTGTCCTGAGGGTCCTGCGGGCAGGCAAGCGCCTGTGTTGCGGGGGTTGTGGTGGGGGTGGGGGTGGGGGTGGGGGCCCAGGAGGCTTCCCTGTGGTCCTCCGGGGCCTGCGGGTGAGCGCCCCTCGCCCGCGGGTCCTCGGTGCGCCAGGGCCTCCCGGGTGAGCCCCCCAGGAGCCCCAAGGACCAGTGAGCTCTGGGGCCCGCGGGTGAGCGCCCCTCGCCCGCAGGTCCCCAGGGTCCCCCGCGTCCTGAGGCTGAGCGCCCCCCCCCCGGCTCAGTCCCCTCTGGGCCCTGTGGGTGAGCGCCCCTCGCCCAGCAGTGCTCAGGGGGTCTCCTCCGGGGCCTGCGGGGGGTGGTGCCCCTCCCTCCCCACTGCTCAGTCTGCCCTGGGCCCGGTGGGTGAGCGCCCCTCGCCCTCCAGGGCCCAGTCTCCGCTGAACCCCAATGCCCCCTGGTGCCTGGGGAGCGAACTGTGTGGGTGGTGGGGTCTCTCCCTCCCAGGCTGGGACACCCTCTTGGGCCTGAGGGGTGAAGCTTCCCTCTCAAGGCCACCTGGGAAGCCTGGAGAGCACCGTGGATACTTGCTCTGGGCCCACACTCTGCTCCGCCTTTGCTGTGGCCCTTCCGGCAGGCTTGTCCACAACACCTGGGAGCCCAAGACCACTCAACTCACTGTTTGGGCATCTCAACTCCAAGGGCACGCAGCCCCAAGGACCGGGATCCATCCCGCCTGACACGCCATTTTCTGGCCTTTCTGCCTCCCGGGGCTGTGCTCCTGTGCTCGCCTGGCATGCGCCCGGGATGGCGGAGGTCCCTGGGACCAGTGGATGCAGGGCCAGTTTCCCAGGGTGTGAGCATCTCCACCTCCACCGGGACCCGGGACAGCAGGCACGCGCCACCAGGAGCTCTCTTGGCCCCAGGGAAGAACCCTGTGGGACCTCTGGATCAGGAGCAAGGCCCTCCTCCTCTGCAGGATGGTGGGACATTTGGCAAAGGACTTCTCCCCTCCATCTTGGAGGAACTGCGGAGACCAGTGAAAGGGCACCACTGTCCCACCCTGGCCCAGGTAAGGGGGGACAGGACACGACACGGGGCCGAGGGATCCTCTGCCAAAGGTGCCCGGACTCTGAGCCCTGTGGGCGAGCGCCCCTCTCCCACCTGAGCTCATTCACCAGGGTTCCTGCGGGGGAGCACCCTCAGCCCCCCAGCGCTCAGGCTGCTCTGGGTCCTGTGGGTGAGCGCCCCTCACCCGGCAGTGCTCAGGCAGCCCTGAGTGGGTGGCGGGGAGCAGCCCTGGCCCGCGGGGGCTCAGGCTGCCCTAGTTGCTGGGGGTGAGCGCCCCTCCCTGAGGCAGTGCTGGGCCTGGCCTGGTGGCTGTGGGGGAGCGCCCCCAGGCGACCTCAGGTCCCCAGTGTGCTCTGGGCCCTGCTGGTGAGCGCCCCTCGCCCTGCAGTGCTCAGTGTGCTCTTGGGGGTGCTGCGGGTGCGAGGTCCCCACCCCCGGTCCCAGCCCTGTTCCCTCTCCCCAAGACCCTGCTTGGGGAGGGCTCCTGGGACACTAGCATTGCTGGGGCACTGCGGCCTTTGGGTGAGCGCCCCTCGCCCATCAGCGCCCAGTGTCCTGAGGGTCCTGCGGGCAGGCAAGCGCCTGTGTTGCGGGGGTTGTGGTGGGGGTGGGGGTGGGGGTGGGGGCCCAGGAGGCTTCCCTGTGGTCCTCCGGGGCCTGCGGGTGAGCGCCCCTCGCCCGCGGGTCCTCGGTGCGCCAGGGCCTCCCGGGTGAGCCCCCCAGGAGCCCCAAGGACCAGTGAGCTCTGGGGCCCGCGGGTGAGCGCCCCTCGCCCGCAGGTCCCCAGGGTCCCCCGCGTCCTGAGGCTGAGCGCCCCCCCCCGGCTCAGTCCCCTCTGGGCCCTGTGGGTGAGCGCCCCTCGCCCAGCAGTGCTCAGGGGGTCTCCTCCGGGGCCTGCGGGGGGTGGTGCCCCTCCCTCCCCACTGCTCAGTCTGCCCTGGGCACGGTGGGTGAGCGCCCCTCGCCCTCCAGGGCCCAGTCTCCGCTGAACCCCAATGCCCCCTGGTGCCTGGGGAGCGAACTGTGTGGGTGGTGGGGTCTCTCCCTCCCAGGCTGGGACACCCTCTTGGGCCTGAGGGGTGAAGCTTCCCTCTCAAGGCCACCTGGGAAGCCTGGAGAGCACCGTGGATACTTGCTCTGGGCCCACACTCTGCTCCGCCTTTGCTGTGGCCCTTCAGGCAGGCTTGTCCACAACACCTGGGAGCCCAAGACCACTCAACTCACTGTTTGGGCATCTCAACTCCAAGGGCACGCAGCCCCAAGGACCGGGATCCATCCCGCCTGACACGCCATTTTCTGGCCTTTCTGCCTCCCGGGGCTGTGCTCCTGTGCTCGCCTGGCATGCGCCCGGGATGGCGGAGGTCCCTGGGACCAGTGGATGCAGGGCCAGTTTCCCAGGGTGTGAGCATCTCCACCTCCACCGGGACCCGGGACAGCAGGCACGCGCCACCAGGAGCTCTCTTGGCCCCAGGGAAGAACCCTGTGGGACCTCTGGATCAGGAGCAAGGCCCTCCTCCTCTGCAGGATGGTGGGACATTTGGCAAAGGACTTCTCCCCTCCATCTTGGAGGAACTGCGGAGACCAGTGAAAGGGCACCACTGTCCCACCCTGGCCCAGGTAAGTGGGGACAGGACACGACACGGGGCCGAGGGATCCTCTGCCAAAGGTGCCCGGACTCTGAGCCCTGTGGGCGAGCGCCCCTCTCCCACCTGAGCTCATTCTCCAGGGTTCCTGCGGGGGAGCACCCTCAGCCCCCCAGCGCTCAGGCTGCTCTGGGTCCTGTGGGTGAGCGCCCCTCACCCGGCAGTGCTCAGGCAGCCCTGAGTGGGTGGCGGGGAGCAGCCCTGGCCCGCGGGGGCTCAGGCTTCCCTAGTTGCTGGGGGTGAGCGCCCCTCCCTGAGGCAGTGCTGGGCCTGGCCTGGTGGCTGTGGGGGAGCGCCCCCAGGCGACCTCAGGTCCCCAGTGTGCTCTGGGCCCTGCTGGTGAGCGCCCCTCGCCCTGCAGTGCTCAGTGTGCTCTTGGGGGTGCTGCGGGTGCGAGGTCCCCACCCCCGGTCCCAGCCCTGTTCCCTCTCCCCAAGACCCTGCTTGGGGAGGGCTCCTGGGACACTAGCATTGCTGGGGCACTGCGGCCTTTGGGTGAGCGCCCCTCGCCCATCAGCGCCCAGTGTCCTGAGGGTCCTGCGGGCAGGCAAGCGCCTGTGTTGCGGGGGTTGTGGTGGGGGTGGGGGTGGGGGTGGGGGCCCAGGAGGCTTCCCTGTGGTCCTCCGGGGCCTGCGGGTGAGCGCCCCTCGCCCGCGGGTCCTCGGTGCGCCAGGGCCTCCCGGGTGAGCCCCCCAGGAGCCCCAAGGACCAGTGAGCTCTGGGGCCTGCGGGTGAGCGCCCCTCGCCCGCAGGTCCCCAGGGTCCCCCGCGTCCTGAGGCTGAGCGCCCCCCCGGCTCAGTCCCCTCTGGGCCCTGTGGGTGAGCGCCCCTCGCCCAGCAGTGCTCAGGGGGTCTCCTCCGGGGCCTGCGGGGGGGTGGTGCCCCTCCCTCCCCACTGCTCAGTCTGCCCTGGGCCCGGTGGGTGAGCGCCCCTCGCCCTCCAGGGCCCAGTCTCCGCTGAACCCCAATGCCCCCTGGTGCCTGGGGAGCGAACTGTGTGGGTGGTGGGGTCTCTCCCTCCCAGGCTGGGACACCCTCTTGGGCCTGAGGGGTGAAGCTTCCCTCTCAAGGCCACCTGGGAAGCCTGGAGAGCACCGTGGATACTTGCTCTCGGCCCACACTCTGCTCCGCCTTTGCTGTGGCCCTTCCGGCAGGCTTGTCCACAACACCTGGGAGCCCAAGACCACTCAACTCACTGTTTGGGCATCTCAACTCCAAGGGCACGCAGCCCCAAGGACCGGGATCCATCCCGCCTGACACGCCATTTTCTGGCCTTTCTGCCTCCCGGGGCTGTGCTCCTGTGCTCGCCTGGCATGCGCCCGGGATGGCGGAGGTCCCTGGGACCAGTGGATGCAGGGCCAGTTTCCCAGGGTGTGAGCATCTCCACCTCCACCGGGACCCGGGACAGCAGGCACGCGCCACCAGGAGCTCTCTTGGCCCCAGGGAAGAACCCTGTGGGACCTCTGGATCAGGAGCAAGGCCCTCCTCCTCTGCAGGATGGTGGGACATTTGGCAAAGGACTTCTCCCCTCCATCTTGGAGGAACTGCGGAGACCAGTGAAAGGGCACCACTGTCCCACCCTGGCCCAGGTAAGGGGGGACAGGACACGACACGGGGCCGAGGGATCCTCTGCCAAAGGTGCCCGGACTCTGAGCCCTGTGGGCGAGCGCCCCTCTCCCACCTGAGCTCATTCTCCAGGGTTCCTGCGGGGGAGCACCCTCAGCCCCCCAGCGCTCAGGCTGCTCTGGGTCCTGTGGGTGAGCGCCCCTCACCCGGCAGTGCTCAGGCAGCCCTGAGTGGGTGGCGGGGAGCAGCCCTGCCCCGCGGGGGCTCAGGCTTCCCTAGTTGCTGGGGGTGAGCGCCCCTCCCTGAGGCAGTGCTGGGCCTGGCCTGGTGGCTGTGGGGGAGCGCCCCCAGGCGACCTCAGGTCCCCAGTGTGCTCTGGGCCCTGCTGGTGAGCGCCCCTCGCCCTGCAGTGCTCAGTGTGCTCTTGGGGGTGCTGCGGGTGCGAGGTCCCCACCCCCGGTCCCAGCCCTGTTCCCTCTCCCCAAGACCCTGCTTGGGGAGGGCTCCTGGGACACTAGCATTGCTGGGGCACTGCGGCCTTTGGGTGAGCGCCCCTCGCCCATCAAGGCCCAGTGTCCTGAGGGTCCTGCGGGCAGTCAAGCGCCTGTGTTGCGGGGGTTGTGGTGGGGGTGGGGGTGGGGGTGGGGGCCCAGGAGGCTTCCCTGTGGTCCTCCGGGGCCTGCGGGTGAGCGCCCCTCGCCCGCGGGTCCTCGGTGCGCCAGGGCCTCCCGGGTGAGCCCCCCAGGAGCCCCAAGGACCAGTGAGCTCTGGGGCCCGCGGGTGAGCGCCCCTCGCCCGCAGGTCCCCAGGGTCCCCTGCGTCCTGAGGCTGAGCGCCCCCCCGGCTCAGTCCCCTCTGGGCCCTGTGGGTGAGCGCCCCTCGCCCAGCAGTGCTCAGGGGGTCTCCTCCGGGGCCTGCGGGGGGTGGTGCCCCTCCCTCCCCACTGCTCAGTCTGCCCTGGGCCCGGTGGGTGAGCGCCCCTCGCCCTCCAGGGCCCAGTCTCCGCTGAACCCCAATGCCCCCTGGTGTCTGGGGAGCGAACTGTGTGGGTGGTGGGGTCTCTCCCTCCCAGGCTGGGACACCCTCTTGGGCCTGAGGGATGAAGCCTCCCTGTCAAGGCCACCTGGGAAGCCTGGAGAGCACCCTGGATACTGGCTCTCGGCCCACACTCTGCTCCGCCTTTGCTGAGGCCCTTCAGGCAGGCTTGTCCACAACACCTGGGAGCCCAAGACCACTCAACTCACTGTTTGGGCATCTCAACTCCAAGGGCACGCAGCCCCAAGGACCCGGATCCATCCCGCCTGACACGCCATTTTCTGGCCTTTCTGCCTCCCGGGGCTGTGCTCCTGTGCTCGCCTGGCATGCGCCCGGGATGGCGGAGGTCCCTGGGACCAGTGGATGCAGGGCCAGTTTCCCAGGGTGTGAGCATCTCCACCTCCACCGGGACCCGGGACAGCAGGCACGCGCCACCAGGAGCTCTCTTGGCCCCAGGGAAGAACCCTGTGGGACCTCTGGATCAGGAGCAAGGCCCTCCTCCTCTGCAGGATGGTGGGACATTTGGCAAAGGACTTCTCCCCTCCATCTTGGAGGAACTGCGGAGACCAGTGAAAGGGCACCACTGTCCCACCCTGGCCCAGGTAAGGGGGGACAGGACACGACACGGGGCCGAGGGATCCTCTGCCAAAGGTGCCCGGACTCTGAGCCCTGTGGGCGAGCGCCCCTCTCCCACCTGAGCTCATTCTCCAGGGTTCCTGCGGGGGAGCACCCTCAGCCCCCCAGCGCTCAGGCTGCTCTGGGTCCTGTGGGTGAGCGCCCCTCACCCGGCAGTGCTCAGGCAGCCCTGAGTGGGTGGCGGGGAGCAGCCCTGGCCCGCGGGGGCTCAGGCTTCCCTAGTTGCTGGGGGTGAGCGCCCCTCCCTGAGGCAGTGCTGGGCCTGGCCTGGTGGCTGTGGGGGAGCGCCCCCAGGCGACCTCAGGTCCCCAGTGTGCTCTGGGCCCTGCTGGTGAGCGCCCCTCACCCTGCAGTGCTCAGTGTGCTCTTGGGGGTGCTGCGGGTGTGAGGTCCCCACCCCCGGTCCCAGCCCTGTTCCCTCTCCACAAGACCCTGCTTGGGGAGGGCTCCTGGGACACTAGCATTGCTGGGGCACTGCGGCCTTTGGGTGAGCGCCCCTCGCCCATCAGCGCCCAGTGTCCTGAGGGTCCTGCGGGCAGGCAAGCGCCTGTGTTGCGGGGGTTGTGGTGGTGGTGGGGGTGGTGGTGGGGGCCCAGGAGGCTTCCCTGTGGTCCTCCGGGGCCTGCGGGTGAGCGCCCCTCGCCCGCAGGTCCCCAGGGTCCCCCGCGTCCTGAGGCTGAGCGCCCCCCCGGCTCAGTCCCCTCTGGGCCCTGTGGGTGAGCGCCCCTCGCCCAGCAGTGCTCAGGGGGTCTCCTCCGGGGCCTGCGGGGGGTGGTGCCCCTCCCTCCCCACTGCTCAGTCTGCCCTGGGCCCGGTGGGTGAGCGCCCCTCGCCCTCCAGGGCCCAGTCTCCGCTGAACCCCAATGCCCCCAGGTTCCTGGGGAGCGAACTGTGTGGGTGGTGGGGTCTCTCCCTCCCAGGCTGGGACACCCTCTTGGGCCTGAGGGGTGAAGCTTCCCTCTCAAGGCCACCTGGGAAGCCTGGAGAGCACCCTGGATACTTGCTCTGGGCCCACACTCTGCTCCGCCTTTGATGTGGCCCTTCCGGCAGGCTTGTCCACAACACCTGGGAGCCCAAGACCACTCAACTCACACTTTGGGCATCTCAACTCCAAGGGCACGCAGCCCCAAGGACCGGGATCCATCCCGCCTGACACGCCATTTTCTGGCCTTTCTGCCTCCCGGGGCTGTGCTCCTGTGCTCGCCTGGCATGCGCCCGGGATGGCGGAGGTCCCTGGGACCAGTGGATGCAGGGCCAGTTTCCCAGGGTGTGAGCATCTCCACCTCCACCGGGACCCGGGACAGCAGGCACGCGCCACCAGGAGCTCTCTTGGCCCCAGGGAAGAACCCTGTGGGACCTCTGGATCAGGAGCAAGGCCCTCCTCCTCTGCAGGATGGTGGGACATTTGGCAAAGGACTTCTCCCCTCCATCTTGGAGGAACTGCGGAGACCAGTGAAAGGGCACCACTGTCCCACCCTGGCCCAGGTAAGTGGGGACAGGACACGACACGGGGCCGAGGGATCCTCTGCCAAAGGTGCCCGGACTCTGAGCCCTGTGGGCGAGCGCCCCTCTCCCACCTGAGCTCATTCTCCAGGGTTCCTGCGGGGGAGCACCCTCAGCCCCCCAGCGCTCAGGCTGCTCTGGGTCCTGTGGGTGAGCGCCCCTCACCCGGCAGTGCTCAGGCAGCCCTGAGTGGGTGGCGGGGAGCAGCCCTGGCCCGTGGGGGCTCAGGCTTCCCTAGTTGCTGGGGGTGAGCGCCCCTCCCTGAGGCAGTGCTGGGCCTGGCCTGGTGGCTGTGGGGGAGCGCCCCCAGGCGACCTCAGGTCCCCAGTGTGCTCTGGGCCCTGCTGGTGAGCACCCCTCGCCCTGCAGTGCTCAGTGTGCTCTTGGGGGTGCTGCGGGTGCGAGGTCCCCACCCCCGGTCCCAGCCCTGTTCCCTCTCCCCAAGACCCTGCTTGGGGAGGGCTCCTGGGACACTAGCATTGCTGGGGCACTGCGGCCTTTGGGTGAGCGCCCCTCGCCCATCAGCGCCCAGTGTCCTGAGGGTCCTGCGGGCAGGCAAGCGCCTGTGTTGCGGGGGTTGTGGTGGGGGTGGGGGTGGGGGTGGGGGCCCAGGAGGCTTCCCTGTGGTCCTCCGGGGCCTGCGGGTGAGCGCCCCTCGCCCGCGGGTCCTCGGTGCGCCAGGGCCTCCCGGGTGAGCCCCCCAGGAGCCCCAAGGACCAGTGAGCTCTGGGGCCCGCGGGTGAGCGCCCCTCGCCCGCAGGTCCCCAGGGTCCCCCGCGTCCTGAGGCTGAGCGCCCCCCCGGCTCAGTCCCCTCTGGGCCCTGTGGGTGAGCGCCCCTCGCCCAGCAGTGCTCAGGGGGTCTCCTCCGGGGCCTGCGGGGGGTGGTGCCCCTCCCTCCCCACTGCTCAGTCTGCCCTGGGCCCGGTGGGTGAGCGCCCCTCGCCCTCCAGGGCCCAGTCTCCGCTGAACCCCAATGCCCCCTGGTGTCTGGGGAGCGAACTGTGTGGGTGGTGGGGTCTCTCCCTCCCAGGCTGGGACACCCTCTTGGGCCTGAGGGATGAAGCCTCCCTGTCAAGGCCACCTGGGAAGCCTGGAGAGCACCCTGGATACTTGCTCTCGGCCCACACTCTGCTCCGCCTTTGCTGAGGCCCTTCAGGCAGGCTTGTCCACAACACCTGGGATCCCAAGACCACTCAACTCACTGTTTGGGCATCTCAACTCCAAGGGCACGCAGCCCCAAGGACCGGGATCCATCCCGCCTGACACGCCATTTTCTGGCCTTTCTGCCTCCCGGGGCTGTGCTCCTGTGCTCCCCTGGCATGCGCCCGGGATGGCGGAGGTCCCTGGGACCAGTGGATGCAGGGCCAGTTTCCCAGGGTGTGAGCATCTCCACCTCCACCGGGACCCGGGACAGCAGGCACGCGCCACCAGGAGCTCTCTTGGCCCCAGGGAAGAACCCTGTGGGACCTCTGGATCAGGAGCAAGGCCCTCCTCCTCTGCAGGATGGTGGGACATTTGGCAAAGGACTTCTCCCCTCCATCTTGGAGGAACTGCGGAGACCAGTGAAAGGGCACCACTGTCCCACCCTGGCCCAGGTAAGGGGGGACAGGACACGACACGGGGCCGAGGGATCCTCTGCCAAAGGTGCCTGGACTCTGAGCCCTGTGGGCGAGCGCCCCTCTCCCACCTGAGCTCATTCTCCAGGGTTCCTGCGGGGGAGCACCCTCAGCCCCCCAGCGCTCAGGCTGCTCTGGGTCCTGTGGGTGAGCGCCCCTCACCCGGCAGTGCTCAGGCAGCCCTGAGTGGGTGGCGGGGAGCAGCCCTGGCCCGCGGGGGCTCAGGCTTCCCTAGTTGCTGGGGGTGAGCGCCCCTCCCTGAGGCAGTGCTGGGCCTGGCCTGGTGGCTGTGGGGGAGCGCCCCCAGGCGACCTCAGGTCCCCAGTGTGCTCTGGGCCCTGCTGGTGAGCGCCCCTCACCCTGCAGTGCTCAGTGTGCTCTTGGGGGTGCTGCGGGTGCGAGGTCCCCACCCCCGGTCCCAGCCCTGTTCCCTCTCCCCAAGACCCTGCTTGGGGAGGGCTCCTGGGACACTAGCATTGCTGGGGCACTGCGGCCTTTGGGTGAGCGCCCCTCGCCCATCAGCGCCCAGTGTCCTGAGGGTCCTGCGGGCAGGCAAGCGCCTGTGTTGCGGGGGTTGTGGTGGGGGTGGGGGTGGGGGTGGGGGCCCAGGAGGCTTCCCTGTGGTCCTCCGGGGCCTGCGGGTGAGCGCCCCTCGCCCGCGGGTCCTCGGTGCGCCAGGGCCTCCCGGGTGAGCCCCCCAGGAGCCCCAAGGACCAGTGAGCTCTGGGGCCCGCGGGTGAGCGCCCCTCGCCCGCAGGTCCCCAGGGTCCCCCGCGTCCTGAGGCTGAGCGCCCCCCCCCGGCTCAGTCCCCTCTGGGCCCTGTGGGTGAGCGCCCCTCGCCCAGCAGTGCTCAGGGGGTCTCCTCCGGGGCCTGCGGGGGGTGGTGCCCCTCCCTCCCCACTGCTCAGTCTGCCCTGGGCCCGGTGGGTGAGCGCCCCTCGCCCTCCAGGGCCCAGTCTCCGCTGAACCCCAATGCCCCCTGGTGCCTGGGGAGCGAACTGTGTGGGTGGTGGGGTCTCTCCCTCCCAGGCTGGGACACCCTCTTGGGCCTGAGGGGTGAAGCTTCCCTCTCAAGGCCACCTGGAAAGCCTGGAGAGCACCGTGGATACTTGCTCTCGGCCCACACTCTGCTCCGCCTTTGCTGTGGCCCTTCCGGCAGGCTTGTCCACAACACCTGGGAGCCCAAGACCACTCACCTCACTGTTTGGGCATCTCAACTCCAAGGGCACGCAGCCCCAAGGACCAGGATCCATCCCGCCTGACACGCCATTTTCTGGCCTTTCTGCCTCCCGGGGCTGTGCTCCTGTGCTCGCCTGGCATGCGCCCGGGATGGCGGAGGTCCCTGGGACCAGTGGATGCAGGGCCAGTTTCCCAGGGTGTGAGCATCTCCACCTCCACCTGGACCCGGGACAGCAGGCACGCGCCACCAGGAGCTCTCTTGGCCCCAGGGAAGAACCCTGTGGGACCTCTGGATCAGGAGCAAGGCCCTCCTCCTCTGCAGGATGGTGGGACATTTGGCAAAGGACTTCTCCCCTCCATCTTGGAGGAACTGCGGAGACCAGTGAAAGGGCACCACTGTCCCACCCTGGCCCAGGTAAGGGGGGACAGGACACGACACGGGGCCGAGGGATCCTCTGCCAAAGGTGCCTGGACTCTGAGCCCTGTGGGCGAGCGCCCCTCTCCCACCTGAGCTCATTCTCCAGGGTTCCTGCGGGGGAGCACCCTCAGCCCCCCAGCGCTCAGGCTGCTCTGGGTCCTGTGGGTGAGCGCCCCTCACCCGGCAGTGCTCAGGCAGCCCTGAGTGGGTGGCGGGGAGCAGCCCTGGCCCGCGGGGGCTCAGGCTTCCCTAGTTGCTGGGGGTGAGCGCCCCTCCCTGAGGCAGTGCTGGGCCTGGCCTGGTGGCTGTGGGGGAGCGCCCCCAGGCGACCTCAGGTCCCCAGTGTGCTCTGGGCCCTGCTGGTGAGCGCCCCTCACCCTGCAGTGCTCAGTGTGCTCTTGGGGGTGCTGCGGGTGCGAGGTCCCCACCCCCGGTCCCAGCCCTGTTCCCTCTCCCCAAGACCCTGCTTGGGGAGGGCTCCTGGGACACTAGCATTGCTGGGGCACTGCGGCCTTTGGGTGAGCGCCCCTCGCCCATCAGCGCCCAGTGTCCTGAGGGTCCTGCGGGCAGGCAAGCGCCTGTGTTGCGGGGGTTGTGGTGGTGGTGGGGGTGGTGGTGGGGGCCCAGGAGGCTTCCCTGTGGTCCTCCGGGGCCTGCGGGTGAGCGCCCCTCGCCCGCAGGTCCCCAGGGTCCCCCGCGTCCTGAGGCTGAGCGCCCCCCCGGCTCAGTCCCCTCTGGGCCCTGTGGGTGAGCGCCCCTCGCCCAGCAGTGCTCAGGGGGTCTCCTCCGGGGCCTGCGGGGGGGTGGTGCCCCTCCCTCCCCACTGCTCAGTCTGCCCTGGGCCCGGTGGGTGAGCGCCCCTCGCCCTCCAGGGCCCAGTCTCCGCTGAACCCCAATGCCCCCTGGTGCCTGGGGAGCGAACTGTGTGGGTGGTGGGGTCTCTCCCTCCCAGGCTGGGACACCCTCTTGGGCCTGAGGGGTGAAGCTTCCCTCTCAAGGCCACCTGGGAAGCCTGGAGAGCACCGTGGATACTTGCTCTCGGCCCACACTCTGCTCCGCCTTTGCTGTGGCCCTTCCGGCAGGCTTGTCCACAACACCTGGGAGCCCAAGACCACTCAACTCACTGTTTGGGCATCTCAACTCCAAGGGCACGCAGCCCCAAGGACCGGGATCCATCCCGCCTGACACGCCATTTTCTGGCCTTTCTGCCTCCCGGGGCTGTGCTCCTGTGCTCGCCTGGCATGCGCCCGGGATGGCGGAGGTCCCTGGGACCAGTGGATGCAGGGCCAGTTTCCCAGGGTGTGAGCATCTCCACCTCCACCGGGACCCGGGACAGCAGGCACGCGCCACCAGGAGCTCTCTTGGCCCCAGGGAAGAACCCTGTGGGACCTCTGGATCAGGAGCAAGGCCCTCCTCCTCTGCAGGATGGTGGGACATTTGGCAAAGGACTTCTCCCCTCCATCTTGGAGGAACTGCGGAGACCAGTGAAAGGGCACCACTGTCCCACCCTGGCCCAGGTAAGGGGGGACAGGACACGACACGGGGCCGAGGGATCCTCTGCCAAAGGTGCCCGGACTCTGAGCCCTGTGGGCGAGCGCCCCTCTCCCACCTGAGCTCATTCTCCAGGGTTCCTGCGGGGGAGCACCCTCAGCCCCCCAGCGCTCAGGCTGCTCTGGGTCCTGTGGGTGAGCGCCCCTCACCCGGCAGTGCTCAGGCAGCCCTGAGTGGGTGGCGGGGAGCAGCCCTGGCCCGCGGGGGCTCAGGCTTCCCTAGTTGCTGGGGGTGAGCGCCCCTCCCTGAGGCAGTGCTGGGCCTGGCCTGGTGGCTGTGGGGGAGCGCCCCCAGGCGACCTCAGGTCCCCAGTGTGCTCTGGGCCCTGCTGGTGAGCGCCCCTCGCCCTGCAGTGCTCAGTGTGCTCTTGGGGGTGCTGCGGGTGCGAGGTCCCCACCCCCGGTCCCAGCCCTGTTCCCTCTCCCCAAGACCCTGCTTGGGGAGGGCTCCTGGGACACTAGCATTGCTGGGGCACTGCGGCCTTTGGGTGAGCGCCCCTCGCCCATCAGCGCCCAGTGTCCTGAGGGTCCTGCGGGCAGGCAAGCGCCTGTGTTGCGGGGGTTGTGGTGGGGGTGGGGGTGGGGGTGGGGGCCCAGGAGGCTTCCCTGTGGTCCTCCGGGACCTGCGGGTGAGCGCCCCTCGCCCGCGGGTCCTCGGTGCGCCAGGGCCTCCCGGGTGAGCCCCCCAGGAGCCCCAAGGACCAGTGAGCTCTGGGGCCCGCGGGTGAGCGCCCCTCGCCCGCAGGTCCCCAGGGTCCCCTGCGTCCTGAGGCTGAGCGCCCCCCCGGCTCAGTCCCCTCTGGGCCCTGTGGGTGAGCGCCCCTCGCCCAGCAGTGCTCAGGGGGTCTCCTCCGGGGCCTGCGGGGGGTGGTGCCCCTCCCTCCCCACTGCTCAGTCTGCCCTGGGCCCGGTGGGTGAGCGCCCCTCGCCCTCCAGGGCCCAGTCTCCGCTGAACCCCAATGCCCCCTGGTGTCTGGGGAGCGAACTGTGTGGGTGGTGGGGTCTCTCCCTCCCAGGCTGGGACACCCTCTTGGGCCTGAGGGATGAAGCCTCCCTGTCAAGGCCACCTGGGAAGCCTGGAGAGCACCGTGGATACTTGCTCTGGGCCCACACTCTGCTCCGCCTTTGCTGAGGCCCTTCAGGCAGGCTTGTCCACAACACCTGGGAGCCCAAGACCACTCAACTCACTGTTTGGGCATCTCAACTCCAAGGGCACGCAGCCCCAAGGACCGGGATCCATCCCGCCTGACACGCCATTTTCTGGCCTTTCTGCCTCCCGGGGCTGTGCTCCTGTGCTCGCCTGGCATGCGCCCGGGATGGCGGAGGTCCCTGGGACCAGTGGATGCAGGGCCAGTTTCCCAGGGTGTGAGCATCTCCACCTCCACCGGGACCCGGGACAGCAGGCACGCGCCACCAGGAGCTCTCTTGGCCCCAGGGAAGAACCCTGTGGGACCTCTGGATCAGGAGCAAGGCCCTCCTCCTCTGCAGGATGGTGGGACATTTGGCAAAGGACTTCTCCCCTCCATCTTGGAGGAACTGCGGAGACCAGTGAAAGGGCACCACTGTCCCACCCTGGCCCAGGTAAGGGGGGACAGGACACGACACGGGGCCGAGGGATCCTCTGCCAAAGGTGCCCGGACTCTGAGCCCTGTGGGCGAGCGCCCCTCTCCCACCTGAGCTCATTCTCCAGGGTTCCTGCGGGGGAGCACCCTCAGCCCCCCAGCGCTCAGGCTGCTCTGGGTCCTGTGGGTGAGCGCCCCTCACCCGGCAGTGCTCAGGCAGCCCTGAGTGGGTGGCGGGGAGCAGCCCTGGCCCGCGGGGGCTCAGGCTTCCCTAGTTGCTGGGGGTGAGCGCCCCTCCCTGAGGCAGTGCTGGGCCTGGCCTGGTGGCTGTGGGGGAGCGCCCCCAGGCGACCTCAGGTCCCCAGTGTGCTCTGGGCCCTGCTGGTGAGCGCCCCTCGCCCTGCAGTGCTCAGTGTGCTCTTGGGGGTGCTGCGGGTGCGAGGTCCCCACCCCCGGTCCCAGCCCTGTTCCCTCTCCCCAAGACCCTGCTTGGGGAGGGCTCCTGGGACACTAGCATTGCTGGGGCACTGCGGCCTTTGGGTGAGCGCCCCTCGCCCATCAGCGCCCAGTGTCCTGAGGGTCCTGCGGGCAGGCAAGCGCCTGTGTTGCGGGGGTTGTGGTGGGGGTGGGGGTGGGGGTGGGGGTGGGGGTGGGGGCCCAGGAGGCTTCCCTGTGGTCCTCCGGGGCCTGCGGGTGAGCGCCCCTCGCCCGCGGGTCCTCGGTGCGCCAGGGCCTCCCGGGTGAGCCCCCCAGGAGCCCCAAGGACCAGTGAGCTCTGGGGCCCGCGGGTGAGCGCCCCTCGCCCGCAGGTCCCCAGGGTCCCCCGCGTCCTGAGGCTGAGCGCCCCCCCCCGGCTCAGTCCCCTCTGGGCCCTGTGGGTGAGCGCCCCTCGCCCAGCAGTGCTCAGGGGGTCTCCTCCGGGGCCTGCGGGGGGTGGTGCCCCTCCCTCCCCACTGCTCAGTCTGCCCTGGGCCCGGTGGGTGAGCGCCCCTCGCCCTCCAGGGCCCAGTCTCCGCTGAACCCCAATGCCCCCTGGTGTCTGGGGAGCGAACTGTGTTGGTGGTGGGGTCTCTCCCTCCCAGGCTGGGACACCCTCTTGGGCCTGAGGGATGAAGCCTCCCTGTCAAGGCCACCTGGGAAGCCTGGAGAGCACCCTGGATACTTGCTCTCGGCCCACACTCTGCTCCGCCTTTGCTGAGGCCCTTCAGGCAGGCTTGTCCACAACACCTGGGAGCCCAAGACCACTCAACTCACTGTTTGGGCATCTCAACTCCAAGGGCACGCAGCCCCAAGGACCCGGATCCATCCCGCCTGACACGCCATTTTCTGGCCTTTCTGCCTCCCGGGGCTGTGCTCCTGTGCTCGCCTGGCATGCGCCCGGGATGGCGGAGGTCCCTGGGACCAGTGGATGCAGGGCCAGTTTCCCAGGGTGTGAGCATCTCCACCTCCACCGGGACCCGGGACAGCAGGCACGCGCCACCAGGAGCTCTCTTGGCCCCAGGGAAGAACCCTGTGGGACCTCTGGATCAGGAGCAAGGCCCTCCTCCTCTGCAGGATGGTGGGACATTTGGCAAAGGACTTCTCCCCTCCATCTTGGAGGAACTGCGGAGACCAGTGAAAGGGCACCACTGTCCCACCCTGGCCCAGGTAAGGGGGGACAGGACACGACACGGGGCCGAGGGATCCTCTGCCAAAGGTGCCCGGACTCTGAGCCCTGTGGGCGAGCGCCCCTCTCCCACCTGAGCTCATTCTCCAGGGTTCCTGCGGGGGAGCACCCTCAGCCCCCCAGCGCTCAGGCTGCTCTGGGTCCTGTGGGTGAGCGCCCCTCACCCGGCAGTGCTCAGGCAGCCCTGAGTGGGTGGCGGGGAGCAGCCCTGCCCCGCGGGGGCTCAGGCTTCCCTAGTTGCTGGGGGTGAGCGCCCCTCCCTGAGGCAGTGCTGGGACTGGCCTGGTGGCTGTGGGGGAGCGCCCCCAGGCGACCTCAGGTCCCCAGTGTGCTCTGGGCCCTGCTGGTGAGCGCCCCTCACCCTGCAGTGCTCAGTGTGCTCTTGGGGGTGCTGCGGGTGCGAGGTCCCCACCCCCGGTCCCAGCCCTGTTCCCTCTCCACAAGACCCTGCTTGGGGAGGGCTCCTGGGACACTAGCATTGCTGGGGCACTGCGGCCTTTGGGTGAGCGCCCCTCGCCCATCAGCGCCCAGTGTCCTGAGGGTCCTGCGGGCAGGCAAGCGCCTGTGTTGCGGGGGTTGTGGTGGTGGTGGGGGTGGTGGTGGGGGCCCAGGAGGCTTCCCTGTGGTCCTCCGGGGCCTGCGGGTGAGCGCCCCTCGCCCGCAGGTCCCCAGGGTCCCCCGCGTCCTGAGGCTGAGCGCCCCCCCGGCTCAGTCCCCTCTGGGCCCTGTGGGTGAGCGCCCCTCGCCCAGCAGTGCTCAGGGGGTCTCCTCCGGGGCCTGCGGGGGGTGGTGCCCCTCCCTCCCCACTGCTCAGTCTGCCCTGGGCCCGGTGGGTGAGCGCCCCTCGCCCTCCAGGGCCCAGTCTCCGCTGAACCCCAATGCCCCCTGGTGCCTGGGGAGCGAACTGTGTGGGTGGTGGGGTCTCTCCCTCCCAGGCTGGGACACCCTCTTGGGCCTGAGGGGTGAAACTTCCCTCTCAAGGCCACCTGGGAAGCCTGGAGAGCACCGTGGATACTTGCTCTCGGCCCACACTCTGCTCCGCCTTTGCTGTGGCCCTTCCGGCAGGCTTGTCCACAACACCTGGGAGCCCAAGACCACTCAACTCACTGTTTGGGCATCTCAACTCCAAGGGCACGCAGCCCCAAGGACCGGGATCCATCCCGCCTGACACGCCATTTTCTGGCCTTTCTGCCTCCCGGGGCTGTGCTCCTGTGCTCGCCTGGCATGCGCCCGGGATGGCGGAGGTCCCTGGGACCAGTGGATGCAGGGCCAGTTTCCCAGGGTGTGAGCATCTCCACCTCCACCGGGACCCGGGACAGCAGGCACGCGCCACCAGGAGCTCTCTTGGCCCCAGGGAAGAACCCTGTGGGACCTCTGGATCAGGAGCAAGGCCCTCCTCCTCTGCAGGATGGTGGGACATTTGGCAAAGGACTTCTCCCCTCCATCTTGGAGGAACTGCGGAGACCAGTGAAAGGGCACCACTGTCCCACCCTGGCCCAGGTAAGTGGGGACAGGACACGACACGGGGCCGAGGGATCCTCTGCCAAAGGTGCCCGGACTCTGAGCCCTGTGGGCGAGCGCCCCTCTCCCACCTGAGCTCATTCTCCAGGGTTCCTGCGGGGGAGCACCCTCAGCCCCCCAGCGCTCAGGCTGCTCTGGGTCCTGTGGGTGAGCGCCCCTCACCCGGCAGTGCTCAGGCAGCCCTGAGTGGGTGGCGGGGAGCAGCCCTGGCCCGCGGGGGCTCAGGCTTCCCTAGTTGCTGGGGGTGAGCGCCCCTCCCTGAGGCAGTGCTGGGCCTGGCCTGGTGGCTGTGGGGGAGCGCCCCCAGGCGACCTCAGGTCCCCAGTGTGCTCTGGGCCCTGCTGGTGAGCGCCCCTCGCCCTGCAGTGCTCAGTGTGCTCTTGGGGGTGCTGCGGGTGCGAGGTCCCCACCCCCGGTCCCAGCCCTGTTCCCTCTCCCCAAGACCCTGCTTGGGGAGGGCTCCTGGGACACTAGCATTGCTGGGGCACTGCGGCCTTTGGGTGAGCGCCCCTCGCCCATCAGCGCCCAGTGTCCTGAGGGTCCTGCGGGCAGGCAAGCGCCTGTGTTGCGGGGGTTGTGGTGGGGGTGGGGGTGGGGGTGGGGGCCCAGGAGGCTTCCCTGTGGTCCTCCGGGGCCTGCGGGTGAGCGCCCCTCGCCCGCGGGTCCTCGGTGCGCCAGGGCCTCCCGGGTGAGCACACCAGGAGCCCCAAGGACCAGTGAGCTCTGGGGCCCGCGGGTGAGCGCCCCTCGCCCGCAGGTCCCCAGGGTCCCCCGCGTCCTGAGGCTGAGCGCCCCCCCGGCTCAGTCCCCTCTGGGCCCTGTGGGTGAGCGCCCCTCGCCCAGCAGTGCTCAGGGGGTCTCCTCCGGGGCCTGCGGGGGGTGGTGCCCCTCCCTCCCCACTGCTCAGTCTGCCCTGGGCCCGGTGGGTGAGCGCCCCTCGCCCTCCAGGGCCCAGTCTCCGCTGAACCCCAATGCCCCCTGGTGCCTGGGGAGCGAACTGTGTGGGTGGTGGGGTCTCTCCCTCCCAGGCTGGGACACCCTCTTGGGCCTGAGGGGTGAAGCGTCCCTGT